>NW_027475130.1:5757575-6060606 GCF_051020985.1 Nomia melanderi
ATCTCGGGTGCTATTAGAGATAGCGCAATAAACCAAAGTGAGTTATCTGCAGGAGGCCCTGGCGCCTGAATCTGTGCAGCGGGAACGACCTCGGACCACCAGGGGCCGAAAAAACCGCAGTCTCATGGGGCCGGACACTCAGGGTCAGGGGAAAATCCAATATATATGTGGTGATATCTCGGGTGCTATTAGAGATAGCGCAATAAACCAAGTGAGTTATCTGCAGGAGTCCCTGGCGCCTGAATCTGTGGAGCGGGAACGACCTCGGTCCACCAGGGGCCGAGAAAACCACCGTCTCATGGGGCCGGACACTCAGGGACAGTGAAAAATCCAATATATATCTGGTGATATCTCGGGTGCTATTAGAGATAGCGCAATAAACCAAAGTGAGTTATCTGCAGGAGGCCCTGGCGCATGAATCTGTGAAACGGGAACGACTTCGGACCACCAGGGGCCGAGAAAACGACAGTCATAAGGGTCCGGACACTCAGGGTCAGTGGAAAATCCAATATATATCTGGTGATATCTCGGGTGCTACTACAGATAGCGAAATAAACCAAAGTGCATTGTCTGTAGGAGGCCCTGGCGCATGAATCTGTGCAGCGGGAACGACCTCGGACCACCAGGGTCCGAGAAAACCACCGTCTCATGGGGCCGCACACTCAGGGTCAGGGAAAAATCCAATATATATCTGGTGATATCTCGGGTGCTATTAGAGGTAGCGCAATAAACCAAGTGAGTTATCTGCAGGAGGCCCTGGCGCATGCATCTGTGCAGCGGGAACGACCTCGGACCACCAGGGGCCGAGAAAACCACAGTCTCATGGGGCCGGACACTCAGGGTCAGGGGAAAATCCAATATATATCTGGTGATATCTCGGGTGCTATTAGAGATAGCGCAATAAATCAAAGTGCATTGTCTGTAGGAGGCCCTGGCGCATGAATCTGTGCAGCGGGAACGACCTCGGAACACCAGGGGCCGAGAAAACCACCGTCTCATGGGGCCGGACACTCAGGGTCAGTGAAAAATCCAATATATATCTGGTGATATCTCGGGTGCTATTACAGATAGCGCAATAAATCAAAGTGCATTGTCTGTAGGAGACCCTGGCGCATGAATCTGTGCAGCGGGAACGACCTCGGACCACCAGGGGCCGAGAAAACGACCGTCTCATGGGGCCGGACGCTCAGGGTCAGTGAAAAATCCAATATATATCTGGTGATATCTCGGGTGCTATTACAGATAGCGCAATAAATCAAAGTGCATAGTCTGTAGGAGGCCCTGGCGCATGAATCTGTGCAGCGGCAAAGACCTCGGACCACCAGGGGCCGAGAAAACCACAGTCTCATGGGGCCGGACACTCAGGGTCAGGGAAAAATCCAATATATATCTGGTGATACCTCGGGTGCTATTACAGATAGCGCAATAAATCAAAGTGAATTATCTGCAGGAGGCCCTGGCGCATGAATCTGTGCAACGGGAACGACCTCGGACCACCAGGGGCAGAAAAAACCACAGTATCATGGGGCCGGACACTCAGGGTCAGGGGAAAATCCAATATATATCTGGTGATATCTCGGGTGCTATTAGAGATAGCGAAATAAACCAAAGTGAATTATCTGCAGGAGGACCTGGCGCATGAATCTGTGAAACGGGAACGACTTCGGACCACCAGGGGCCGAGAAAACGACAGTCACAAGGGTCCGGACACTCAGGGTCAGTGGAAAATCCAATATATATCTGGTGATATCTCGGGTGCTACTACAGATAGCGCAATAAATCAAAGTGCATTGCCTGTAGGAGGCCCTGGCGCATGAATCTGTGCAGCGGGAACGACCTCGGACCACCAGGGTCCGAGAAAACCACCGTCTCATGGGGCCGCACACTCAGGGTCAGTGAAAAATCCAATATATATCTGGTGATATCTCGGGTGCTATTAGAGATAGCGCAATAAATCGAAGTGCATTGTCCGAAGGAGGCCCTTGCGAATGAATCTGTGCAGCTGGAACGACCTCGGATCACCTGGGTCCGAGAAAACCACCGTCTCATGGGGCCGGACACTCAGGGTCAGGGAAAAATCCAATATATATCTGGTGATATCTCGGGTGCTATTAGAGATAACGCAATAAATCAAAGTGCATTGTCTGTAGGAGGCACTGGCGAATGAATCTGTGCAGCAGGAACGACCTCGGACCACCAGTGGCCGAGAAAATTACAGATATTCGGAATCCGTCCCCCAAGGTCATGTAAAAATCCAGCATATATCTGGTGGTATCTCGGGTGCTATTAGAGATAGCGCGATAAATCAAAGTGCATTGTCTGCAGGAAGCCCTGGCGCATGATTCTGTGCAGTGGGAACGACCTCGGACCACCAGGGGCCGAGAAAATCACCTTCTCATGGAGCCGGACACTCAGGGTCAGGGGAAAATCCAATATATATCTGGTGATATCTCGGCTGCTATTACAGATAGCGCAATAAATCAAAGTGCATTGTCTGTAGGAGGCCCTGGCGCATGAATCTGTGCAGCGGGAACGACCTCGGACCACCAGGGTCCGAGAAAATCACAGTCTCATTGGGCCGGACACTCAGGGTCAGGCGAAAATCCAATATATATCTGGTGATATCTCGGGTGCTATTAGAGATAGCGAAATAAACCAAAGTGAATTATCTGCAGGAGGGCCTGGTGCATGAATCTGTGCAGCGGGAACGTCCTCGGACCAACAGGGGCCGAGGCAACCACCGTCTCATAGGGCCGGACACTCAGGGTCAGGGTAAAATCCAATATATATCTAGTGATATCTCGGGTGCTATTACAGATAGCACAATAAATCAAAGTTCATTACCTGTAGGAGGCCCTGGCGCATGAATCTGTGCAGAGGGAACGTCCTCGGACCTCCAGGGGCCGAGACAACGACCGTCTCATGGGGCCGGACACTCAGGGTCAGGGGAAAATCCAATATATATCCGGTGATATCTCGGGTGCCACTAGAGATTGCGCAATAAATCAAAGTGCATTGTCTGCAGGAGGCCCTTGCGAATGAATATGTGCAGCGGGAACGACCTCGGATCACCAGGGGCCGAGAAAACCTCCGACTCATGTGGCCGGACACCCAAGGTCTTGTAAAAATCCAGCATATATCTGGTGATATCTCGGGTGCTATTACAGATAGCGCAATAAACCAAACTGCATTGTCTGTAGGAGGCCCTGGCGCATGAATCTGGGCAGCGGGAACGACCTCGGACCACCAGGGGCCGAGAAATCCACCGTCTCATGTGGCCGGACACTCAGGGTCAGGGGAAAATCCAATATATATGTGGTGATATCTCGGGTGCTATTAGAGATAGCGCAATAAACCAAAGTGAATTATCTGCAGGAGGCCCTGGCGCATGAATCTGGGCAGCGGGAACGACCTCGGACCACCAGGGGCCGAGAAAACCACAGTCTAATGGGGCCGGACACTCAGGGTCAGGGCAAAATCCAATATATATCTGGTGATATCTCGGGTGGTATTAGAGATAGCACATTAAATGAAAGTGCATTCTCTGTAGGAGGCACAGGCGAATGAATCTGTGCAGCAGGAACGACCTCGGACGACCAGGGGCCGAGAAAACCACCGTCTCATGGGGCCGGACACTCAGGGTCAGGGAAAAATCCAATATATATCTGGTGACATCTCGGGTGCTATCACAGATAGCGCAATTAATCAAAGTGCATTGTCCGAAGGAGGCCCTTGCGAATGAATCTGTGCAGCTGGAACGACCTCGGATCACCTGGGTCCGAGAAAACCACCGTCTCATGGGGCCGGACACTCAGGGTCTGTGAAAAATCCAATAAATATCTGGTGATATCTCGGGTGCTATTAGAGATAACGCAACAAATCAAAGTGCATTGTCTGTAGGAGGCACTGGCGAATGAATCTGTGCAGCAGGAACGACCTCGGACCACCAGGGGCCGAGAAAACCACCGTCTCATGGGGCCGGACACTCAGGGTCAGGTAAAAATCCAATATATATCTGGTGACATCTCGGGTGCTATTACAGATAGCGCAATAAATAAAAGTGCATTGTCTGTAGGAGGCCCTTGCGAAAGAATATGTGCAGCGGGAACGACCTCGGATCACCAGGGGCCGAGAAAACCTCCGACACATGGGGCCGGACACCCAAGGTCATGTAAAAATCCAGCATATATCTGGTGATATCTCGGGTGCTATTACAGATAGCGCAATAAACCAAAGTGCATTGTCTGCAGGAGGCCCTGGCGCATGAGTCTGGGCAGCGGGAACGACCTCGGACCACCAGGGGCCGAGAAAACCACCGTCATATGGGACCGGACACTCAGGGTCAGGGTAAAATCCAACATTTATCTGGTGATATCTCGGGTGCTATTACAGATAGCGCAATAAATCAAAGTGCATTGTCTGTAGGAGGCCCTGGCGCATGAATCTGTGCAGCGGGAACGACCTCGGACCACCAGGGTCCGAGAAAACCACCGTCTCATGGGGCCGCACACTCAGGGTCAGTGAAAAATCCAATATATATCTGGTGATATCTCGGGTGCTATTAGAGATAGCGCAATAAATCGAAGTGCATTGTCTGTAGGAGGCCCTGGCGCATGAATCTGTGCAGCGGGAACGACCTCGGAACACCAGGGTCCGAGAAAATCACAGTCTCATTGGGCCGGACACTCAGGGTCAGGCGAAAATCCAATATATATCTGGTGATATCTCGGGTGCTATTAGAGATAGCGAAATAAACCAAAGTGAATTATCTGCAGGAGGCCCTGGCGCATGAATCTGTGCAGCGGGAACGACCTCGGTCCACCAGGGTCCGAGAAAACCACCGTCTCATGGGGCTGGACACTCAGGGTGAGGGATAAGTCCAATATATATGTGGTGATATCTCGGGTGCTATTACAGATAGCGCAATAAATCAAAGTGCATTGTCTGTAGGAGGCCGTGGCGCATGAATCTGGACAGCGGGAACGACCTCGGACCACCAGGGGCCGAGAAGACCACCGTCTCATGGGGCCGGCCACCCAGGGTCAGGGGAAAATCCAATATATATCTGGTGATATCTCGGGTCCTATTACAGATAGCGGAATAAATCAAAGTGCATTGTCTGTAGGAGTCCCTGGCGCATGAATCTGTGCAGCGGGAACGACCTCGGACCACCAGGGGCCGAGAAAACCACAGTCTCATGGGGCCGGACACTCAGGGTCAGGGGAAAATCCAGTATATATCTGGTGATATCTCGGGTGCTATTAGAGATAGCGCCATAAACCAAAGTGAATTATCTGCAGGAGGGCCTGGTGCATGAATCTGTGCAGCGGGAACGTCCTCGGACCAACAGGGGCCGAGGCAACCACCGTCTCATAGGGCCGGACACTCAGGGTCAGGGTAAAATCCAATATATATCTAGTGATATCTCGGGTACTATTACAGATAGCACAATAAATCAAAGTTCATTACCTGTAGGAGGCCCTGGCGCATGAATCTGTGCAGAGGGAACGTCCTCGGACCTCCAGGGGCCGAGACAACGACCGTCTCATGGGGCCGGACACTCAGGGTCAGGGGAAAATCCAATATATATCTGGTGATATCTCGGGTGCTATGAGAGATAGCGCAATAAATCAAAGTGCATTGTCTGTAGGAGGCCCTGGCGCATGAATCTGTGCAGCGGGAGCGACCTCGGAACACCAGGGGCCGAGAAAACCACGGTCTCATGGGGCCGGACACTCAGGGTCAGTGAAAAATCCAATATATATCTGGTGATATCTCGGGTGCTATTAGAGATAGCGTAATAAATCAAAGTGCATTGTCTGTAGGAGGCCCTGGCGCATGAATCTGTGCAGCGGGAACGACCTCGGACCACCAGGGGCCGAGACAACCACCGTCTCATGGGGCCGGACACTCAGGGTCTCGGAAAAATCCAATATATATCCGGTGATATCTCGGGTGCCACTAGAGATTGCGCAATAAATCAAAGTGCATTGTCTGTAGGAGGCCCTGGCGCATGAATCTGTGCAGCGGGAACGACCTCGGACGACCAGGGGCCGAGAAAACCACCGTCTCATGGGGCCGGACATTCAGGGTCCGGGGAAAATCCAATATATATCTGGTGATATCTCGGGTGCTATTAGAGATAGCGCAATAAATCAAAGTGCATTGTCTGCAGGAGGCCCTTGCGAATGAATATGTGCAGCGGGAACGACCTCGGGTCACCAGGGGCCGAGAAGACCTCCGACACATGGGGCCGGACACCCAAGGTCTTGTAAAAATCCAGCATATATCTGGTGATATCTCGGGTGCTATTACAGATAGCGCAATAAACCAAACTGCATTGTCTGTAGGAGGCCCTGGCGCATGAATCTGGGCAGCGGGAACGACCTCGGACCACCAGGGGCCGAGAAATCCACCGTCTCATGTGGCCGGACACTCAGGGTCAGGGGAAAATCCAATATATATGTGGTGATATCTCGGGTGCTATTAGAGATAGCGCAATAAACCAAAGTGAATTATCTGCAGGAGGCACTGGCGCATGCATCTGTGCAGCGGGAACGACCTCCGACCACAAGGGGCCGAGCAAACCACCGTCTCATGGGGCCGGACACTCAGGGTCAGGGAATAATCCAATATATATCTGGTGATATCTCGGGTGCTATTACCGATAGCGCAATAAATCAAAGTGCATTGTCCGAAGGAGGCTCTTGCGAATGAATCTGTTCAGCGGGAACGACCTCGGATCACCAGAGGCCGAGAAAACCACCGTCTCATGGGGCCGGACACTCAGGGTCGGGGAAAAATCCAAAATATATCTGGTGATATCTCGGGTGCTATTAGAGATAACGCAATAAATCAAAGTGCATTGTCTGTAGGAGGCACTGGCGAATGAATCTGTGCAGCAGGAACGACCTCGGACCACCAGTGGCCGAGAAAATTACAGATATTCGGAGTCCGTCACCCAAGGTCATGTAAAAATCCAGCATACATCTGGTGATATCTCGGGTGCTATTAGAGATAGCGCGATAAATCAAAGTGCATTGTCTGCAGGAAGCCCTGTCGCATGATGCTGTGCAGCGCGAACGACCTCGGACCACCAGGGGCCGAGAAAATCACCTTCTCATGGAGCCGGACTGCCAGGGTCAGGGAAAAATCCAATATATATCTGGTGATATCTCGGGTGGTATTAGAGATAGCACAATAAAGGAAAGTGCATTCTCTGTAGGAGGCACAGGCGAATGAATCTGTGCAGCAGGAACGACCTCGGACGACCAGGGGCCGAGAAAACCACCGTCTCATGGGGCCGGACACTCAGGGTCAGGGAAAAATCCAATATATATCTGGTGACATCTCGGGTGCTATTACAGATAGCGCAATTAATCAAAGTGCATTGTCTGTAGGAGGCCCTGGGGCATGAATCTGTGCAGCGGGAACGACGTCGGACGACCAGGGGCCGAGAAAACCACCGTCTCATGGGGCCGGACATTCAGGGTCCGGGGAAAGTCCAATATATATCTGGTGATATCTCGGATGCTATTAGAGATAGCGCAATAAATCAAAGTGCATTGTCTGCAGGAGGCCCTTGCGAATGAATATGTGCAGCGGGAACGACCTCGGGTCACCAGGGGCCGAGAAGACCTCCGACACATGGGGCCGGACACCCAAGGTCATGTAAAAATCCAGCATATATCTGGTGATATCTCGGGTGCTATTACAGATAGCGCAATAAACCAAAGTGCATTGTCTGCAGGAGGCCCTGGCGCATGTATCTGGGCAGCGGGAACGACCTCGGACCACCAGGGGCCGAGAAAACCACCGTCTTATGGGACCGGACACTCAGGGTCAGGGTAAAATCAAATATTTATCTGGTGATATCTCGGGTGCTATTACAGATAGCGCAATAAATCAAAGTGCATTGTCTGTAGGAGGCCCTGGCGCATGAATCTGTGCAGCGGGAACGACCTCGGACCACCAGGGCCCCAGAAAACCACCGTCTCATGGGGCCGCACACTCAGGGTCAGTGAAAAATCCAATATATATCTGGTGATATCTCGGGTGCTATTAGAGATAGCGCAATAAATCGAAGTGCATTGTCCGAAGGAGGCCCTTGCGAATGAATCTGTGCAGCTGGAACGACCTCGGATCACCTGTGTCCGAGAAAACCACCGTCTCATGGGGCCGGACACTCAGGGTCAGTGAAAAATCCAATATATATCTGGTGATATCTCGGGTGCTATTAGAGATAACGCAATAAATCAAAGTGCATTGTCTGTAGGAGGCACTGGCGAATGAATCTGTGCAGCAGGAACGACCTCGGACCACCAGGGGCCGAGATAACCACCGTCTCATGGGGCCGGACACTCAGGGTCAGGGAAAAATCCAATATATATCTGGTGACATCTCGGGTGCTATTACAGATAGCGCAATAAATCAAAGTGCATTGTCTGTAGGAGGCCCTGGGGCATGAATCAGTGCAGCGGGAACGAACTCGGACGTCCAGGGGCCGAGAAAACCACCGTCTCATGGAGCCGGACATTCAGGGTCCGGGGAAAATCCAATATATATCTGGTGATATCTCGGGTGCTATTAGGTATAGCGCAATAAACCAAAGTGAATTATCGGCCAGAGGCCCTGGCGCATCAATCTGTGCAGCAGGAACGACCTCGGATCACCAGGGTCCGAGAAAACCACCGTCTCATGGGGCCGGACACTCAGGGTCGGGGAAAAATCCAAAATATATCTGGTGATATCTCGGGTGCTATTAGAGATAGCGCAATAAATCAAAGTGCATTGGCCGTAGGAGGCACTGGCGAATGAATCTGTGCAGCAGGAACGACCTCGGACCACCAGTGGCCGAGAAAATTACAGATATTCGGAATCCGTCACCCAAGGTCATGTAAAAATCCAGCATATATCTGGTGATATCTCGGGTGCTATTAGAGATAGCGCGATAAATCAAAGTGCATTGTCTGCAGGAAGCCCTGGCGCATGATTCTGTGCAGCGGGAACGACCTCGGACGACCAGGGGCCGAGAAAATCACCTTCTCATGGAGCCGGACTGCCAGGGTCAGGGAAAAATCCAATATATATCTGGTGATATCTCGGGTGCTATTACAGATAGCGCAATAAATCAAAGTGCATTGTCTGTAGGAGGCCCTGGCGCATGAATCTGTGCAGCGGGAACGACCTCGGACCACCACGGGCCGAGAAAACCACCGTCTCATAGGGCCGGACACTAAGGGTCTGGGAAAATCCAATATAGATCTGGTGATATCTCGGGTGCTATTACAGATAGCGCAATAAACCAAAGTGAATTATATGCAGGAAGCCCTGGCGCATGAATCTGTGCAGCGGAAACGACCTCGGTCTACCAGGGGCCGAGAAAACCACCGTCTCATGGGGCTGGACACTCAGGGTCAGGGAAAAATCCCATATATATCTGGTGATATCTCGGGTGCTATTACAGATAGCGCAATAAATCAAAGTGCATTACCTGTAAGAGGCCCAGGCGCATGAATCTGTGCAGCGGGAACGACCTCGGACGACCAGGGGCCGAGAAAACCACAGTCTCATGGGGCCGGACACTCAGGGTCAGGGGAAAATCCAATATATATCTGGCGATATCTCGGGTGCTATTAGAGATAGGGTAATAAACCAAAGTGAATTATCTGCAGGAGGCCCTGGCGCATGAATCTGTGCAGCGGGAACGTCCTCGGACCTCCAGGGGCCGAGAAAACCACCGTCTCATGGGGCCGGACACTCAGGGTCAGGGGAAAATCCAATATATATCTGGTGATATCTCGGGTGCTATTAGGTATAGCGCAATAAACCAAAGTGAATTATCGGCCAGAGGCCCTGGCGCATCAATCTGTGCAGCAGGAACGACCTCGGATCACCAGGGTCCGAGAAAACCACCGTCACATGGGGCCGGACACTCAGGGTCGGGGAAAAATCCAAAATATATCTGGTGATATCTCGGGTGCTATTAGAGATAGCGCAATAAATCAAAGTGCATTGTCTGTAGGAGGCACTGGCGAATGAATCTGTGCAGCAGGAACGACCTCGGACCACCAGTGGCCGAGAAAATTACAGATATTCGGAATCCGTCACCCAAGGTCATGTAAAAATCCAGCATATATCTGGTGATATCTCGGGTGCTATTAGAGATAGCGCGATAAATCAAAGTGCATTGTCTGCAGGAAGCCCTGGCGCATGATTCTGTGCAGCGGGAACGACCTCGGACGACCAGGGGCCGAGAAAATCACCTTCTCATGGAGCCGGACTGCCAGGGTCAGGGAAAAATCCAATATATATCTGGTGATATCTCGGGTGCTATTACAGATAGCGCAATAAATCAAAGTGCATTGTCTGTAGGAGGCCCTGGCGCATGAATCTGTGCAGCGGGAACGACCTCGGACCACCACGGGCCGAGAAAACCACCGTCTCATAGGGCCGGACACTAAGGGTCTGGGAAAATCCAATATAGATCTGGTGATATCTCGGGTGCTATTACAGATAGCGCAATAAACCAAAGTGAATTATATGCAGGAAGCCCTGGCGCATGAATCTGTGCAGCGGAAACGACCTCGGTCTACCAGGGGCCGAGAAAACCACCGTCTCATGGGGCCGGACAGTAAGGGTCTGGGAAAATCCAATATATATCTGGTGATATCTCGGGTGCTATTACAGATAGCGCAATAAATCAAAGTGCATTGTCTGTAGGAGGCCCTGGTGCATGAATCTGTGCAACGGGAACGACCTCGGACCACCAGGGGCCGAAAAAACCACAGTCTCATGAGGCCGGACACTCAGGGTCAGGGAAAAATCCAATATATATCTGGTGATATCTTGGGTGCTATTAGAGATAGCGCAATAAACCAAAGTGAATTATCTGCAGGAGGCCCTGGCGCATGAATCTCGGCAGCGGGAACGACCTCGAACCCCCAGGGGCCGAGAAAATCACCGTCTCATGGGACCGGGCAGTCAGGGTCAGGGAAAAATCCTATATATATCTGGTGATATCTCGGGTGCTATTAGAGATAGCGCAATAAATCAAAGTGCATTGTCTGTAGGAGGCCCTGGCGCATGAAGCTGGGCAGCGGGAACGACCTCGGACCACCAGGGGCCGAGAAAACCACCGTCTCATGGGGCCGGACAGTAAGGGTCTGGGAAAATCCAATATATATCTGGTGATATCTCGGGTGCTATTACAGATAGCGCAATAAATCAAAGTGCATTGTCTGTAGGAGGCCCTGGTGCATGAATCTGTGCAACGGGAACGACCTCGGACCACCAGGGGCCGAAAAAACCACAGTCTCATGAGGCCGGACACTCAGGGTCAGGGAAAAATCCAATATATATCTGGTGATATCTTGGGTGCTATTAGAGATAGCGCAATAAACCAAAGTGAATTATCTGCAGGAGGCCCTGGCGCATGAATCTCGGCAGCGGGAACGACCTCGAACCCCCAGGGGCCGAGAAAATCACCGTCTCATGGGACCGGGCAGTCAGGGTCAGGGAAAAATCCTATATATATCTGGTGATATCTCGGGTGCTATTAGAGATAGCGCAATAAATCAAAGTGCATTGTCTGTAGGACGCCCTGGCGCATGAATCTGTGCAGCGGGAACGACATCGGACCACCAGGGGCCGAGACAACGACCGTCTCATGGGGCCGGACAATCAGGGTCAGGGTAAAATCCAATATATATCTGGTGATATCTCGGGTGCTATTACAGATAGCGCAATAAACCAACGTGCATTGTCTGTAGGAGGCCCTGGCGCATGAATCTGTGCAGCGGGAACGACCTCGGACCACCACGGGCCGAGAAAACCACCGTCTCATGGGGCCGGACACTAAGGGTCTGGGAAAATCCAATATATATCTGGTGATATCTCGGGTGCTATTACAGATAGCGCAATAAATCAAAGTGCATTGTCTGTAGGAGGCCCTGGTGCATGAATCTGTGCAACGGGAACGACCTCGGACCACCAGGGGCCGAAAAAACCACAGTCTCATGAGGCCGGACACTCAGGGTCAGGGAAAAATCCAATATATATCTGGTGATATCTTGGGTGCTATTAGAGATAGCGCAATAAACCAAAGTGAATTATCTGCAGGAGGCCCTGGCGCATGAATCTCGGCAGCGGGAACGACCTCGAACCCCCAGGGGCCGAGAAAATCACCGTCTCATGGGACCGGGCAGTCAGGGTCAGGGAAAAATCCTATATATATCTGGTGATAGCTCGGGTGCTATTACAGATAGCGCAATAAATCAAAGTGCATTGTCTGTAGGAGGCCCTGGCGCATGAATCTGTGCAGCGGGAACGACCTCGGACCACCAGGAGCCTATAAAACCACCGTCTCATGGGGCCGGACACTCAGGGTCAGGGAAAAATCCAATACATATCTGGTGATATCTCGGGTGCTATTAGAGATAGCGCAATAGACCAAAGTGAATTATCTGCAGGAAGCCCTGGCGCATGAATCTGTGCAGCGGGAACGACCTCGGTCTACCAGGGGCCGAGAAAACCACCGTCTCATGGGGCTGGACACTCAGGGTGAGGGAAATATCCAATATATATCTGGTGATATCTCGGGTGCTATTAGAGATAGCGCAATAAACCAAACTGAATTATCTGCAGGAAGCCCTGGCGCATGAATCTGTGCAGCGGGAACGACCTCGGTCTACCAGGGGCCGAGAAAACCACCGTCTCATAGGGCTGGACACTCAGGGTGAGGGAAATATCCAATATATATCTGGTGATATCTCGGGTGCTATCACAGATAGCGCAATAAATCAAAGTGCATTGTCTGTAGGAGGCCCTGGCGCATGAATCTGGGCAGCGGGATCGACCTCGGACCACCAGGGGCCGAGAAAACGACCGTCTCATGGGGCCGGACACTCAGGGTCAGTGAAAAATCCAATATATATCTGGTGATATCTCGGCTGCTATTACAGATAGCGCAATAAATCAAAGTGCATTGTCTGTAGGAGGCCCTGGCGCATGAATCTGTGCAGCGGGAACGACCTCGGACCACCAGGGGCGAGACAACCACCGTCTCATGGGGCCGGACACTCAGGGTCAGGGAAAAATCCAATATATATCTGGTGATATCTTGGGTGCTATTACAGATAGCGCAATAAATCAAAGTGCATTACCTGTAGGAGGCCCTGGCGCATGAATCTGTGCAGCAGGAACGACCTCGGACCACCAGGGTCCGAGAAAACCACCGTCTCATGGGGCCGCACACTCAGGGTCAGTGAAAAATCCAATATATATCTGGTTATATCTCGGGTGCTATTAGAGATAGCGCAATAAATCAAAGTGCATTGTCTGTAGGAGGCCCCGGCGCATGAATCTGTGCAGCGGGAACGACCTCGGAACACCAGGGGCCGAGAAAACCACAGTCTCATGGGGCCGAGAACTCAGGGTCAGGCAAAAATCCAATATATATCTGGTGATATCTCGGGTGCTATTACAGATAGCGCAATAGACCAACGTGCATTGTCTGTAGGAGGCCCTGGCGCATGAATCTGTGCAGCGGGAACGACCTCGGACCACCAGGGGAAAGACAACCACCGTCTCATGGGGCCGGACACTCAGGGTCAGGGAAAATGCAATATATACCTGGTGATATCTCGGGTGCTATTACAGATAGCGCAATAAATCAAAGTAGATTACCTGCAGGAGGCCCTGGCGCATGAATCTGTGCAGCCGGAACGACCTCGGAACACCAGGGGCCGAGAAAACCACAGTCTCATGGGGCCGAGAACTCAGGGTCAGGCAAAAATCCAACATATATCTCGTGATATCTCGGGTGCTATTACAGATAGCGCAATAAACCAACGTGCATTGTCTGTAGGAGGCCCTGGCGCATGAATCTGTGCAGCGGGAACGACCTCGGAACACCAGGGGCCTATAAAACCACCGTCTCATGGGGCCGGACTCCCATTGTCAGGGAAAAATCCAATATATATCTGGTGATATCTCGGGTGCTATTAGAGATAGCGCAATAAACCAAAGTGAATTATCTGCAGCAGGCCCTGGCGCATGAATCTGTGCAACGGGAACGACCTCGGACCACCAGGGGCCGAGAAAACCACAGTCTCATGGGGCCGGACACTCAGGGTCAGGGTAAAATCCAATATATATCTGGTGATATCTCGGGTGCTATTACAGATAGCGCAATAAATCAAAGTGCATTGTCTGTAGGAGGCCCTGGCGCATGGATCTGTGCAGCGGGAAAGACCTCGGACCACCAGGGGCCGAGAAAACCACAGTCTCATGGGGCCGGACACTCAGGGTCAGGGGAAAATCCAATATATATCTGGTGATATCTCGGGTGCTATTACAGATAGAGCAATAAATCAAAGTACTTTGCCTGCGGGAGGCCCTGGCGCATGAATCTGTGCAGCGGCAACGACCTCGGACCACCAGGGGCCGAAAAAACCACCGACACATGGGGCCGGACTCTCAGGGTCATGTAAAAATCCAGCATATATCTGGTGATATCTCGGGTGCTATTAGAGATAGCGCAATAGACCAAAGTGAATTATCTGCAGGAAGCCCTGGCGCATGAATCTGTGCAGCGGGAACGACCTCGGTCTACCAGGGGCCGAGAAAACCACCGTCTCATGGGGCTGGACACTCAGGGTGAGGGAAATATCCAATATATATCTGGTGATATCTCGGGTGCTATTAGAGATAGCGCAATAAACCAAACTGAATTATCTGCAGGAAGCCCTGGCGCATGAATCTGTGCAGCGGGAACGACCTCGGTCTACCAGGGGCCGAGAAAACCACCGTCTCATAGGGCTGGACACTCAGGGTGAGGGAAATATCCAATATATATCTGGTGATATCTCGGGTGCTATTACAGATAGCGCAATAAATCAAAGTGCATTGTCTGTAGGAGGCCCTGGCGCATGAATCTGGGCAGCGGGATCGACCTCGGACCACCAGGGGCCGAGAAAACGACCGTCTCATGGGGCCGGACACTCAGGGTCAGTGAAAAATCCAATATATATCTGGTGATATCTCGGCTGCTATTACAGATAGCGCAATAAATCAAAGTGCATTGTCTGTAGGAGGCCCTGGCGCATGAATCTGTGCAGCGGGAACGACCTCGGACCACCAGGGGCGAGACAACCACCGTCTCATGGGGCCGGACACTCAGGGTCAGGGAAAAATCCAATATATATCTGGTGATATCTTGGGTGCTATTACAGATAGCGCAATAAATCAAAGTGCATTACCTGTAGGAGGCCCTGGCGCATGAATCTGTGCAGCAGGAACGACCTCGGACCACCAGGGTCCGAGAAAACCACCGTCTCATGGGGCCGCACACTCAGGGTCAGTGAAAAATCCAATATATATCTGGTTATATCTCGGGTGCTATTAGAGATAGCGCAATAAATCAAAGTGCATTGTCTGTAGGAGGCCCCGGCGCATGAATCTGTGCAGCGGGAACGACCTCGGAACACCAGGGGCCGAGAAAACCACAGTCTCATGGGGCCGAGAACTCAGGGTCAGGCAAAAATCCAATATATATCTGGTGATATCTCGGGTGCTATTACAGATAGCGCAATAGACCAACGTGCATTGTCTGTAGGAGGCCCTGGCGCATGAATCTGTGCAGCGGGAACGACCTCGGACCACCAGGGGAAAGACAACCACCGTCTCATGGGGCCGGACACTCAGGGTCAGGGAAAATGCAATATATACCTGGTGATATCTCGGGTGCTATTACAGATAGCGCAATAAATCAAAGTAGATTACCTGCAGGAGGCCCTGGCGCATGAATCTGTGCAGCCGGAACGACCTCGGAACACCAGGGGCCGAGAAAACCACAGTCTCATGGGGCCGAGAACTCAGGGTCAGGCAAAAATCCAACATATATCTCGTGATATCTCGGGTGCTATTACAGATAGCGCAATAAACCAACGTGCATTGTCTGTAGGAGGCCCTGGCGCATGAATCTGTGCAGCGGGAACGACCTCGGACCACCAGGGGCCTATAAAACCACCGTCTCATGGGGCCGGACTCCCATTGTCAGGGAAAAATCCAATATATATCTGGTGATATCTCGGGTGCTATTAGAGATAGCGCAATAAACCAAAGTGAATTATCTGCAGCAGGCCCTGGCGCATGAATCTGTGCAACGGGAACGACCTCGGACCACCAGTGGCCGAGAAAACCACAGTCTCATGGGGCCGGACACTCAGGGTCAGGGTAAAATCCAATATATATCTGGTGATATCTCGGGTGCTATTACAGATAGCGCAATAAATCAAAGTGCATTGTCTGTAGGAGGCCCTGGCGCATGGATCTGTGCAGCGGGAAAGACCTCGGACCACCAGGGGCCGAGAAAACCACAGTCTCATGGGGCCGGACACTCAGGGTCAGGGGAAAATCCAATATATATCTGGTGATATCTCGGGTGCTATTACAGATAGAGCAATAAATCAAAGTGCATTGTCTGTAGGAGGCCCTGGCGCATGAATCTGTGCAGCGGGAACAACCTCGGACCACCAGGGGCCGAGAAAACCACAGTCTCATGGGGCAGGACACTCAGGGTCAGTGCAAAATCCAATATATATCTGGTGATATCTCGGGTGCTTTTAGAGATAGCGCAATAAACCAAAGTGAATTATCTGCAGGAAGCCCTGGCGCATGAATCTGTGCAGCGGGAACGACCTCGCTCTACCAGGGGCCGAGAAAACCACCGTCTCATGGGGCTGGGCACTCAGGGTGAGGGAAATATCCAATATATATCTGGTGAAATCTCGGGTGCTATTACAGATAGCGCAATAAATCAAAGTGCATTGTCTGTAGGAGGCCCTGGCGCATGAATCTGTGCAGCGGGAACGACCTCGGACCACCAGGGGCGAGACAACCACCGTCTCATGGGGCCGGACACTCAGGGTCTGGGAAAAATCCAATATATATCTGGTGATATCTCGGGTGCTATTACAGATAGCGCAATAAATCAAAGTAGATTACCTGTAGGAGGCCCTGGCGCATGAATCTGTGCAGCCGGAACGACCTCGGAACACCAGGGGCCGAGAAAACCACAGTCTCATGGGGCCGAGAACTCAGGGTCAGGCAAAAATCCAATATATATCTGGTGATATCTCGGGTGCTATTACAGATAGCGCAATAAACCAACGTGCATTGTCTGTAGGAGGCCCTGGCGCATGAATCTGTGCAGCGGGAACGACCTCGGACCACCAGGGGCCTATAAAACCACCGTCTCATGGGGCCGGACACTCAGGGTCGGGGAAAAATCCAATATATATCTGGTGATATCTCGGGTGCTATTAGAGCTAGCGCAATGAAACAAAGCGAATTATCTGCAGGGGCCCTGGCGCAAGTATCTGTGCAGCGGGAATGACCTAGGACCACCAGGTGCCGAGAAAACCACCGTCTCATTGCGCCGGACACTCAGGGTCAGGGAAAAATCCGATATATATCTGGTGATATCTTGGCTGCTATTAGAGACAGCGCAATAAACCAAAGTGAATTATCTGTAGGAGGCCCTGGCGCATGAATCTGTGCAGCGGGAACGACCTCGGACCACCAGGGGCGAGACAACCACCGTCTTATGGGGCCGGACACTCAGGGTCAGGGAAAAATCCTATATATATCTGGTGATATCTCGGGTGCTATTAGAGATAGCGCAATAAATCAAAGTGCATTGTCTGTAGGATGCCCTGGCGCATGAATCTGTGCCGCGGGAACGACCTCGGACCACCAGGGGCGAGACAACCACCGTCTCATGGGGCCGGACACTCAGGGTCAGGGAAAAATCCAATATATATCTGGTGATATCTCGGGTGCTATTACAGATAGCGCAATAAATCAAAGTGCATTACCTGTAGGAGGCCCTGGCGCATGAATCTGTGCAGCGGGAACGTCCTCGGACCTCCAGGGGCCGGGACAACGACCATCTCATGGGGCCGTACACTCAGGGTCAGGGTAAAATCCAATATATATCTGGTGATATCTCGGGTGCTATTACAGATAGAGCAATAAATCAAAGTGCATTGTCTGTAGGAGGCCCTGGCGCATGAATCTGTGCAGCGGGAACAACCTCGGATCACCAGGGGCCGAGAAAACCACAGTCTCATGGGGCCGGACACTCAAGGTCAGGGCAAAATCCAATATATATCTGGTGATATCTCGGGTGCTATTAGAGATAGCGCAATAAATCAAAGTGCATTGTCTGTAGGAGGCCCTGGCGCATGAATCTGTGCAGCGGGAACGACCTCGGACCACCAGGGGCCTATAAAACCACCGTCTCATGGGGCCGGCCTCTCATGGTCAGGGAAAAATCCAATATATATCTGGTGATATCTCGGGTGCTATTAGAGATAGCGCAACAAACCAAAGTGAGTTATCTGCAGGAGGCCCTGGCGCATGAATCTGTGCAACGGGAACGACCTTGGACCACCAGGGGCCGAGAAAACCACAGTCTCATGGGGCCGGACACTCAGGGTCAGGGAAAAATCCAATATATATCTGGTGATATCTTGGGTGCTGTTACAGATAGCGCAATAAATCAAAGTTCGTTGCCTGTAGGAGGCCCTGGCGCATGAATCTGTGCAGCGGGAACGACCTCGGACCACCAGGAGCCGAGAAAACCACAGTCTCATGGGGCCGGACACTCAGGGTCAGGGGAAAATCCAATATATATCTGGTTAGATCTCGGGTGCTATTACAGATAGTGCAATAAATCAAAGTGCATTGTCTGTAGGAGGCCCTGGCGCATGAATCTGTGCAGCGGGAACAACCTCGGACCACCAGGGGCCGAGAAAACCACAGTCTCATGGGGCCGGACACTCAGGGTCAGGGCAAAATCCAATATATATCTGGTGATATCTCGGGTGCTATTAGAGATAGCGCAATAAACCAAAGTGAATTATCTGCAGCAGGCCCTGGCGCATGAATCTGTGCAACGGGAACGACCTCGGACCACCAGGGGCCGAGAAAACCACAGTCTCATGGGGCCGGACACTCAGGGTCAGGGTAAAATCCAATATATATCTGGTGATATCTCGGGTGCTATTACAGATAGCGCAATAAATCAAATTGCATTGTCTGTAGGAGGCCCTGGCGCATGGATCTGTGCAGCGGGAAAGACCTCGGACCACCAGGGGCCGAGAAAACCACAGTCTCATGGGGCCGGACACTCAGGGTCAGGGGAAAATCCAATATATATCTGGTGATATCTCGGGTGCTATTACAGATAGAGCAATAAATTAAAGTGCATTGTCTGTAGGAGGCCCTGGCGCATGAATCTGTGCAGCGGGAACAACCTCGGACCACCAGGGGCCGAGAAAACCACAGTCTCATGGGGCCGGACACTCAGGGTCAGTGCAAAATCCAATATATATCTGGTGATATCTCGGGTGCTTTTAGAGATAGCGCAATAAACCAAAGTGAATTATCTGCAGGAAGCCCTGGCGCATGAATCTGTGCAGCGGGAACGACCTCGCTCTACCAGGGGCCGAGAAAACCACCGTCTCATGGGGCTGGGCACTCAGGGTGAGGGAAATATCCAATATATATCTGGTGAAATCTCGGGTGCTATTACAGATAGCGCAATAAATCAATGTGCATTGTCTGTAGGAGGCCCTGGCGCATGAATCTGTGCAGCGGGAACGACCTCGGACCACCAGGGGCGAGACAACCACCGTCTCATGGGGCCGGACACTCAGGGTCTGGGAAAAATCCAATATATATCTGGTGATATCTCGGGTGCTATTACAGATAGCGCAATAAATCAAAGTAGATTACCTGTAGGAGGCCCTGGCGCATGAATCTGTGCAGCCGGAACGACCTCGGAACACCAGGGGCCGAGAAAACCACAGTCTCATGGGGCCGAGAACTCAGGGTCAGGCAAAAATCCAATATATATCTGGTGATATCTCGGGTGCTATTACAGATAGCGCAATAAACCAACGTGCATTGTCTGTAGGAGACCCTGGCGCATGAATCTGTGCAGCGGGAACGACCTCGGACCACCAGGGGCCTATAAAACCACCGTCTCATGGGGCCGGACACTCAGGGTCGGGGAAAAATCCAATATATATCTGGTGATATCTCGGGTGCTATTAGAGCTAGCGCAATGAAACAAAGCGAATTATCTGCAGGGGCCCTGGCGCATGTATCTGTGCAGCGGGAATGACCTAGGACCACCAGGTGCCGAGAAAACCACCGTCTCATTGCGCCGGACACTCAGGGTCAGGGAAAAATCCGATATATATCTGGTGATATCTTGGGTGCTATTAGAGATAGCGCAATAAACCAAAGTGAATTATCTGTAGGAGGCCCTGGCGCATGAATCTGTGCAGCGGGAACGACCTCGGACCACCAGGGGCGAGACAACCACCGTCTTATGGGGCCGGACACTCAGAGTCAGGGAAAAATCCTATATATATCTGGTGATATCTCGGGTGCTATTAGAGATAGCGCAATAAATCAAAGTGCATTGTCTGTAGGATGCCCTGGCGCATGAATCTGTGCAGCGGGAACGACCTCGGACCACCAGGGGCGAGACAACCACCGTCTTATGGGGCCGGACACTCAGGGTCAGGGAAAAATCCTATATATATCTGGTGATATTTCGGGTGCTATTACAGATAGCGCAATAAATCAAAGTGCATTACCTGTAGGAGGCCCTGGCGCATGAATCTGTGCAGCGGGAACGTCCTCGGACCTCCAGGGGCCGGGACAACGACCATCTCATGGGGCCGTACACTCAGGGTCAGGGTAAAATCCAATATATATCTGGTGATATCTCGGGTGCTATTACAGATAGAGCAATAAATCAAAGTGCATTGTCTGTAGGAGGCCCTGGCGCATGAATCTGTGCAGCGGGAACAACCTCGGATCACCAGGGGCCGAGAAAACCACAGTCTCATGGGGCCGGACACTCAAGGTCAGGGCAAAATCCAATATATATCTGGTGATATCTCGGGTGCTATTAGAGATAGCGCAATAAATCAAAGTGCATTGTCTGTAGGAGGCCCTGGCGCATGAATCTGTGCAGCGGGAACGACCTCGGACCACCAGGGGCCTATAAAACCACCGTCTCATGGGGCCGGGCTCTCATGGTCAGGGAAAAATCCAATATATATCTGGTGATATCTCGGGTGCTATTACAGATAGCGCAATAAACCAAAGTGAGTTATCTGCAGGAGGCCCTGGCGCATGAATCTGTGCAACGGGAACGACCTTGGACCACCAGGGGCCGAGAAAACCACAGTCTCATGGGGCCGGACACTCAGGGTCAGGGAAAAATCCAATATATATCTGGTGATATCTTGGGTGCTATTACAGATAGCGCAATAAATCAAAGTTCGTTGCCTGTAGGAGGCCCTGGCGCATGAATCTGTGCAGCGGGAACGACCTCGGACCACCAGGAGCCGAGAAAACCACAGTCTCATGGGGCCGGACACTCAGGGTCAGGGGAAAATCCAATATATATCTGGTTAGATCTCGGGTGCTATTACAGATAGAGCAATAAATCAAAGTGCATTGTCTGTAGGAGGCCCTGGCGCATGAATCTGTGCAGCGGGAACAACCTCGGACCACCAGGGGCCGAGAAAACCACAGTCTCATGGGGCCGGACACTCAGGGTCAGGGCAAAATCCAATATATATCTGGTGATATCTCGGGTGCTATTAGAGATAGCGCAATAAAACAAAGTGAATTATCTGCAGGAGGCCCTGGCGCATTAATGTGTGCAGCGGGAACGACCTCGGACCACCAGGGGCCGAGAAAACCGCAGTCTCATGGGGCCGGACACTCAGGGTCAGGGAAAAATCCAATATATATCTGGTGATATCTCGGGCGCTATTAGAGATAGCGCAATAAACCAAAGTGCCTTGTCTGCAGGAAGCCCTGGCGCATGATTCAGTGCAGCGGGAACGACCTCGGACCACCAGGGGCCGAGAAAATCACCGTCTCATGGGGCCGTACTGTAAGGGTCAGGGAAAAACCCAATATATATCTGGTGATATCTAGGGTGCTATTAGAGATAGCGCAATAAATCAAAGTGCATTGTCTGTAGGAGGCACTGGCGATTGAATCTGTGCAGCAGGAACGACCTCGGACCACCAGGGGCCGAGAAAATTACTGATATTCGGAATCCGTCACCCAAGGTCATGTAAAAATCCAGCATATATCTGGTGATATCTCGGGTGCTATTACAGATAGCGCAATAAATAAAAGTGCATAGTCTGCAGGAGGCCCTGGCGCACGATTCTGCGCAACGGGAACGACCTCGGACCACCAGGGGCCGAGAATACCACAGTCTCATGGGGCCGGACACTCAGGGTCAGGGAAAAATCCAATATATATGTGGTGATATCTCGGGTGCTATTACATATAGCGCAATAAATCAAAGTGCATTGTCTGTAGGAGGCCCTGGCGCATGAAGCTGGGCAGCGGGAACGACCTCGGACCACCAGGGGCCGAGAAAACCACAGTCACATGGGGCCGGACACTCAGTGTCAGGGGAAAATTCAATATATATCTGGTGATAACTCGGGTGCTATTAGAGGTAGCGCAATAAACCAAAGTGAATTATCTGCAGGAGGCCCTGGCGCATGAATCTGTGCAGCGGGAACGACCTCGGACCACCACGGGCCGAGAAAACCACCGTCTCATGGGGCCGGACACTAAGGGTCTGGGAAAATCCAATATATATCTGGTGATATCTCGGGTGCTATTACAGATAGCGCAATAAATCAAAGTGCATTGTCTGTAGGAGGCCCTGGTGCATGAATCTGTGCAACGGGAACGACCTCGGACCACCAGGGGCCGAAAAAACCACAGTCTCATGAGGCCGGACACTCAGGGTCAGGGAAAAATCCAATATATATCTGGTGATATCTTGGGTGCTATTAGAGATAGCGCAATAAACCAAAGTGAATTATCTGCAGGAGGCCCTGGCGCATGAATCTCGGCAGCGGGAACGACCTCGAACCCCCAGGGGCCGAGAAAATCACCGTCTCATGGGACCGGGCAGTCAGAGTCAGGGAAAAATCCTATATATATCTGGTGATATCTCGGGTGCTATTAGAGATAGCGCAATAAATCAAAGTGCATTGTCTGTAGGACGCCCTGGCGCATGAATCTGTGCAGCGGGAACGACATGGGACCACCAGGGGCCGAGAAAACGACCGTCTCATGGGGCCGGACACTCAGGGTCAGTGAAAAATGCAATATATATCTGGTGATATCTCGGCTGCTATTACAGATAGCGCAATAAATCAAAGTGCATTACCTGTAGGAGGCCCTGGCGCATGAATCTGTGCAGCGGGAACGTCCTCGGACCTCCAGGGGCCGAGAGAACGACCGTCTCATGGGGCCGGACAATCAGGGTCAGGGTAAAATCCAATATATATCTGGTGATATCTCGGGTGCTATTACAGATAGCGCAATAAACCAACGTGCATTGTCTGTAGGAGGCTCTGGCGCATGAATCTGTGCAGCGGGAACGACCTCGGACCACCACGGGCCGAGAAAACCACCGTCTCATGGGGCCGGACACTAAGGGTCTGGGAAAATCCAATATATATCTGGTGATATCTCGGGTGCTATTACAGATAGCGCAATAAATCAAAGTGCATTGTCTGTAGGAGGCCCTGGTGCATGAATCTGTGCAACGGGAACGACCTCGGACCACCAGGGGCCGAAAAAACCACAGTCTCATGAGGCCGGACACTCAGGGTCAGGGAAAAATCCAATATATATCTGGTGATATCTTGGGTGCTATTAGAGATAGCGCAATAAACCAAAGTGAATTATCTGCAGGAGGCCCTGGCGCATGAATCTCGGCAGCGGGAACGACCTCGAACCCCCAGGGGCCGAGAAAATCACCGTCTCATGGGACCGGGCAGTCAGAGTCAGGGAAAAATCCTATATATATCTGGTGATATCTCGGGTGCTATTAGAGATAGCGCAATAAATCAAAGTGCATTGTCTGTAGGACGCCCTGGCGCATGAATCTGTGCAGCGGGAACGACATGGGACCACCAGGGGCCGAGAAAACGACCGTCTCATGGGGCCGGACACTCAGGGTCAGTGAAAAATGCAATATATATCTGGTGATATCTCGGCTGCTATTACAGATAGCGCAATAAATCAAAGTGCATTACCTGTAGGAGGCCCTGGCGCATGAATCTGTGCAGCGGGAACGTCCTCGGACCTCCAGGGGCCGAGAGAACGACCGTCTCATGGGGCCGGACAATCAGGGTCAGGGTAAAATCCAATATATATCTGGTGATATCTCGGGTGCTATTACAGATAGCGCAATAAACCAACGTGCATTGTCTGTAGGAGGCTCTGGCGCATGAATCTGTGCAGCGGGAACGACCTCGGACCACCACGGGCCGAGAAAACCACCGTCTCATGGGGCCGGACACTAAGGGTCTGGGAAAATCCAATATATATCTGGTGATATCTCGGCTGCTATTACAGATAGCGCAATAAATCAAAGTGCATAACCTGTAGGAGGCCCTGGCGCATGAATCTGTGCAGCGGGAACGTCCTCGGACCTCCAGGGGCCGAGACAACGACCGTCTCATGGGGCCGGACACTGAGGGTCAGGGAAAAATCCAATATATATCTGGTGATAGCTCGGGTGCTATTACAGATAGCGCAATAAATCAAAGTGCATTACCTGTAGGAGGCCCTGGCGCATGAATCTGTGCAGCGGGAACGTCCTCGGACCTCCAGGGGCCGAGACAACGACCGTCTCATGGGGCCGCACACTCAGGGTCAGTGTAAAATCCAATATATATCTGGTGATATCTCGGGTGCTATTACAGATAGCGCAATAAACCAACGTGCATTGTCTGTAGGAGGCCCTGGCGCATGAATCTGTGCAGCGGGAACGACCTCGGACCACCAGGAGCCTATAAAACCACCGTCTCATGGGGCCGGACACTCAGGGTCGGGGAAAAATCCAATATATATCTGGTGATATCTCGGGTGCTATTACAGATAGCGCAATAAATCAAAGTGCATTGTCTGTAGGAGGCACTGGCGAATGAATCTGTGCAGCAGGAACGACCTCGGACCACCAGGAGCCTATAAAACCACCGTCTCATGGGGCCGGACACTCAGGGTCAGGGAAAAATCCAATACATATCTGGTGATATCTCGGGTGCTATTAGAGATAGCGCAATAAACCAAAGTGAATTATCTGCAGGAGGCCCTGGCGCATGAATCTCGGCAGCGGGAACGACCTCGAACCCCCAGGGGCCGAGAAAATCACCGTCTCATGGGACCGGGCAGTCAGGGTCAGGGAAAAATCCTATATATATCTGGTGATAGCTCGGGTGCTATTACAGATAGCGTAATAAATCAAAGTGCATAACCTGTAGGAGGCCCTGGCGCATGAATCTGTGCAGCGGGAACGTCCTCGGACCTCCAGGGGCCGAGACAACGACCGTCTCATGGGGCCGGACACTGAGGGTCAGGGAAAAATCCAATATATATCTGGTGATAGCTCGGGTGCTATTACAGATAGCGCAATAAATCAAAGTGCATTACCTGTAGGAGGCCCTGGCGCATGAATCTGTGCAGCGGGAACGTCCTCGGACCTCCAGGGGCCGAGACAACGACCGTCTCATGGGGCCGCACACTCAGGGTCAGTGTAAAATCCAATATATATCTGGTGATATCTCGGGTGCTATTACAGATAGCGCAATAAACCAACGTGCATTGTCTGTAGGAGGCCCTGGCGCATGAATCTGTGCAGCGGGAACGACCTCGGACCACCAGGAGCCTATAAAACCACCGTCTCATGGGGCCGGACACTCAGGGTCGGGGAAAAATCCAATATATATCTGGTGATATCTCGGGTGCTATTACAGATAGCGCAATAAATCAAAGTGCATTGTCTGTAGGAGGCACTGGCGAATGAATCTGTGCAGCAGGAACGACCTCGGACCACCAGGAGCCTATAAAACCACCGTCTCATGGGGCCGGACACTCAGGGTCAGGGAAAAATCCAATACATATCTGGTGATATCTCGGGTGCTATTAGAGATAGCGCAATAAATCAAAGTACTTTGCCTGCGGGAGGCCCTGGCGCATGAATCTGTGCAGCGGCAACGACCTCGGACCACCAGGGGCCGAAAAAACCACCGACACATGGGGCCGGACTCTCAGGGTCATGTAAAAATCCAGCATATATCTGGTGATATCTCGGGTGCTATTAGAGATAGCGCAATAAACCAAAGTGAATTATCTGCAGGAAGCCCTGGCGCATGAATCTGTGCAGCGGGAACGACCTCGGACTACCAGGGGCCGAGAAAACCACCGTCTCATGGGGCTGGACACTCAGGGTGAGGGAAATATCCAATATATATCTGGTGATATCTCGGGTGCTATTACAGATAGCGCAATAAATCAAAGTGCATTGTCTGTAGGAGGCCCTGGCGCATGAATCTGGGCAGCGGGATCGACCTCGGAACACCAGGGGCCGAGAAAACCACAGTCTCATGGGGCCGAGAACTCAGGGTCAGGCAAAAATCCAATATATATCTGTTGATATCTCGGGTGCTATTACAGATAGCGCAATAAACCAACGTGCATTGTCTGTAGGAGGCCCTGGCGCATGAATCTGTGCAGCGGGAACGACCTCGGACCACCAGGGGCCTATAAAACCACCGTCTCATGGGGCCGGACTCTCATTGTCAGAGAAAAATCCAATATATATCTGGTGATATCTCGGGTGCTATTAGAGATAGCGCAATAAACCAAAGTGAATTATCTGCAGCAGGCCCTGGCGCATGAATCTGTGCAACGGGAACGACCTCGGACCACCAGGGGCCGAGAAAACCACAGTCTCATGGGGCCGGACACTCAGGGTCAGGGTAAAATCCAATATATATCTGGTGATATCTCGGGTGCTATTACAGATAGCGCAATAAATCAAAGTGCATTGTCTGTAGGAGGCCCTGGCGCATGAATCTGTGCAGCGGGAAAGACCTCGGACCACCAGGGGCCGAGAAAACCACAGTCTCATGGGGCCGGACACTCAGGGTCAGGGGAAAATCCAATATATATCTGGTGATATCTCGGGTGCTATTACAGATAGAGCAATAAATCAAAGTGCATTGTCTGTAGGAGGCCCTGGCGCATGAATCTGTGCAGCGGGAACAACCTCGGACCACCAGGGGCCGAAAAAACCACAGTCTCATGGGGCCGGACACTCAGGGTCAGGGAAAAATCCAATATATATCTGGTGATATCTTGGGTGCTATTAGAGATAGCGCAATAAACCAAAGTGAATTATCTGCAGGAGGGCCTGGCGCATGAATCTCTGCAGCGGGAACGACCTCGAACCCCCAGGGGCCGAGAAAATCACCGTCTCATGGGGCCGGGCAGTCAGGGTCAGGGAAAAATCCTATATATATCTGGTGATATCTCGGGTGCTATTAGAGATAGCGCAATAAATCAAAGTGCATTGTCTCCAGGAGGCCCTTGCGAATGAATCTGTGCAGCGGGAACGACCTCGGACCACCAGGGGCGAGACAACCACCGTCTCATGGGGCCGGACACTCAGGGTCAGGGAAAAATCCAATATATATCTGGTGATATCTTGGGTGCTATTACAGATAGCGCAATAAATCAAAGTGAATTATCTGCAGGAGGCCCTGGCGCATGAATCTCGGCAGCGGGAACGACCTCGAACCCCCAGGGGCCGAGAAAATCACCGTCTCATGGGACCGGGCAGTCAGGGTCAGGGAAAAATCCTATATATATCTGGTGATAGCTCGGGTGCTATTACAGATAGCGTAATAAATCAAAGTGCATAACCTGTAGGAGGCCCTGGCGCATGAATCTGTGCAGCGGGAACGTCCTCGGACCTCCAGGGGCCGAGACAACGACCGTCTCATGGGGCCGGACACTGAGGGTCAGGGAAAAATCCAATATATATCTGGTGATAGCTCGGGTGCTATTACAGATAGCGCAATAAATCAAAGTGCATTACCTGTAGGAGGCCCTGGCGCATGAATCTGTGCAGCGGGAACGTCCTCGGACCTCCAGGGGCCGAGACAACGACCGTCTCATGGGGCCGCACACTCAGGGTCAGTGTAAAATCCAATATATATCTGGTGATATCTCGGGTGCTATTACAGATAGCGCAATAAACCAAAGTGAATTATCTGCAGGAGGCCCTGGCGCATGAATCTCGGCAGCGGGAACGACCTCGAACCCCCAGGGGCCGAGAAAATCACCGTCTCATGGGACCGGGCAGTCAGAGTCAGGGAAAAATCCTATATATATCTGGTGATATCTCGGGTGCTATTAGAGATAGCGCAATAAATCAAAGTGCATTGTCTGTAGGACGCCCTGGCGCATGAATCTGTGCAGCGGGAACGACATGGGACCACCAGGGGCCGAGAAAACGACCGTCTCATGGGGCCGGACACTCAGGGTCAGTGAAAAATGCAATATATATCTGGTGATATCTCGGCTGCTATTACAGATAGCGCAATAAATCAAAGTGCATTACCTGTAGGAGGCCCTGGCGCATGAATCTGTGCAGCGGGAACGTCCTCGGACCTCCAGGGGCCGAGAGAACGACCGTCTCATGGGGCCGGACAATCAGGGTCAGGGTAAAATCCAATATATATCTGGTGATATCTCGGGTGCTATTACAGATAGCGCAATAAACCAACGTGCATTGTCTGTAGGAGGCTCTGGCGCATGAATCTGTGCAGCGGGAACGACCTCGGACCACCACGGGCCGAGAAAACCACCGTCTCATGGGGCCGGACACTAAGGGTCTGGGAAAATCCAATATATATCTGGTGATATCTCGGCTGCTATTACAGATAGCGCAATAAATCAAAGTGCATAACCTGTAGGAGGCCCTGGCGCATGAATCTGTGCAGCGGGAACGTCCTCGGACCTCCAGGGGCCGAGACAACGACCGTCTCATGGGGCCGGACACTGAGGGTCAGGGAAAAATCCAATATATATCTGGTGATAGCTCGGGTGCTATTACAGATAGCGCAATAAATCAAAGTGCATTACCTGTAGGAGGCCCTGGCGCATGAATCTGTGCAGCGGGAACGTCCTCGGACCTCCAGGGGCCGAGACAACGACCGTCTCATGGGGCCGCACACTCAGGGTCAGTGTAAAATCCAATATATATCTGGTGATATCTCGGGTGCTATTACAGATAGCGCAATAAACCAACGTGCATTGTCTGTAGGAGGCCCTGGCGCATGAATCTGTGCAGCGGGAACGACCTCGGACCACCAGGAGCCTATAAAACCACCGTCTCATGGGGCCGGACACTCAGGGTCGGGGAAAAATCCAATATATATCTGGTGATATCTCGGGTGCTATTACAGATAGCGCAATAAATCAAAGTGCATTGTCTGTAGGAGGCACTGGCGAATGAATCTGTGCAGCAGGAACGACCTCGGACCACCAGGAGCCTATAAAACCACCGTCTCATGGGGCCGGACACTCAGGGTCAGGGAAAAATCCAATACATATCTGGTGATATCTCGGGTGCTATTAGAGATAGCGCAATAAACCAAAGTGAATTATCTGCAGGAGGCCCTGGCGCATGAATCTCGGCAGCGGGAACGACCTCGAACCCCCAGGGGCCGAGAAAATCACCGTCTCATGGGACCGGGCAGTCAGGGTCAGGGAAAAATCCTATATATATCTGGTGATAGCTCGGGTGCTATTACAGATAGCGTAATAAATCAAAGTGCATAACCTGTAGGAGGCCCTGGCGCATGAATCTGTGCAGCGGGAACGTCCTCGGACCTCCAGGGGCCGAGACAACGACCGTCTCATGGGGCCGGACACTGAGGGTCAGGGAAAAATCCAATATATATCTGGTGATAGCTCGGGTGCTATTACAGATAGCGCAATAAATCAAAGTGCATTACCTGTAGGAGGCCCTGGCGCATGAATCTGTGCAGCGGGAACGTCCTCGGACCTCCAGGGGCCGAGACAACGACCGTCTCATGGGGCCGCACACTCAGGGTCAGTGTAAAATCCAATATATATCTGGTGATATCTCGGGTGCTATTACAGATAGCGCAATAAACCAACGTGCATTGTCTGTAGGAGGCCCTGGCGCATGAATCTGTGCAGCGGGAACGACCTCGGACCACCAGGAGCCTATAAAACCACCGTCTCATGGGGCCGGACACTCAGGGTCGGGGAAAAATCCAATATATATCTGGTGATATCTCGGGTGCTATTACAGATAGCGCAATAAATCAATGTGCATTGTCTGTAGGAGGCACTGGCGAATGAATCTGTGCAGCAGGAACGACCTCGGACCACCAGGATCCTATAAAACCACCGTCTCATGGGGCCGGACACTCAGGGTCAGGGAAAAATCCAATACATATCTGGTGATATCTCGGGTGCTATTAGAGATAGCGCAATAAATCAAAGTACTTTGCCTGCGGGAGGCCCTGGCGCATGAATCTGTGCAGCGGCAACGACCTCGGACCACCAGGGGCCGAAAAAACCACCGACACATGGGGCCGGACTCTCAGGGTCATGTAAAAATCCAGCATATATCTGGTGATATCTCGGGTGCTATTAGAGATAGCGCAATAAACCAAAGTGAATTATCTGCAGGAAGCCCTGGCGCATGAATCTGTGCAGCGGGAACGACCTCGGACTACCAGGGGCCGAGAAAACCACCGTCTCATGGGGCTGGACACTCAGGGTGAGGGAAATATCCAATATATATCTGGTGATATCTCGGGTGCTATTACAGATAGCGCAATAAATCAAAGTGCATTGTCTGTAGGAGGCCCTGGCGCATGAATCTGGGCAGCGGGATCGACCTCGGAACACCAGGGGCCGAGAAAACCACAGTCTCATGGGGCCGAGAACTCAGGGTCAGGCAAAAATCCAATATATATCTGTTGATATCTCGGGTGCTATTACAGATAGCGCAATAAACCAACGTGCATTGTCTGTAGGAGGCCCTGGCGCATGAATCTGTGCAGCGGGAACGACCTCGGACCACCAGGGGCCTATAAAACCACCGTCTCATGGGGCCGGACTCTCATTGTCAGAGAAAAATCCAATATATATCTGGTGATATCTCGGGTGCTATTAGAGATAGCGCAATAAACCAAAGTGAATTATCTGCAGCAGGCCCTGGCGCATGAATCTGTGCAACGGGAACGACCTCGGACCACCAGGGGCCGAGAAAACCACAGTCTCATGGGGCCGGACACTCAGGGTCAGGGTAAAATCCAATATATATCTGGTGATATCTCGGGTGCTATTACAGATAGCGCAATAAATCAAAGTGCATTGTCTGTAGGAGGCCCTGGCGCATGAATCTGTGCAGCGGGAAAGACCTCGGACCACCAGGGGCCGAGAAAACCACAGTCTCATGGGGCCGGACACTCAGGGTCAGGGGAAAATCCAATATATATCTGGTGATATCTCGGGTGCTATTACAGATAGAGCAATAAATCAAAGTGCATTGTCTGTAGGAGGCCCTGGCGCATGAATCTGTGCAGCGGGAACAACCTCGGACCACCAGGGGCCGAAAAAACCACAGTCTCATGGGGCCGGACACTCAGGGTCAGGGAAAAATCCAATATATATCTGGTGATATCTTGGGTGCTATTTGAGATAGCGCAATAAACCAAAGTGAATTATCTGCAGGAGGGCCTGGCGCATGAATCTCTGCAGCGGGAACGACCTCGAACCCCCAGGGGCCGAGAAAATCACCGTCTCATGGGGCCGGGCAGTCAGGGTCAGGGAAAAATCCTATATATATCTGGTGATATCTCGGGTGCTATTAGAGATAGCGCAATAAATCAAAGTGCATTGTCTCCAGGAGGCCCTTGCGAATGAATCTGTGCAGCGGGAACGACCTCGGACCACCAGGGGCGAGACAACCACCGTCTCATGGGGCCGGACACTCAGGGTCAGGGAAAAATCCAATATATATCTGGTGATATCTTGGGTGCTATTACAGATAGCGCAATAAATCAAAGTGCATTACCTGTAGGAGGCCCTGGCGCATGAATCTGTGCAGCGGGAACGACCTCGGACCACCAGGGGCCGAGAAAATCACCGTCTCATGGGGCCGGACTGTAAGGGTCAGGGAAAAACCCAATATATATCTGGTGATATCTAGGGTGCTATTAGAGATAGCGCAATAAATCAAAGTGCATTGTCTGTAGGAGGCACTGGCGGTTAAATCTGTGCAGCAGGAACGACCTCGGACCACCAGGGGCCGAGAAAATTACTGATATTCGGAATCCGTAACCCAAGGTCATGTAAAAATCCAGCATATATCTGGTGATATCTCGGGTGCTATTAGAGATAGCGCAATAAATCAAAGTGCATTGTCTGTAGGAGGCACTGGCGATTGAATCTGTGCAGCAGGAACGACCTCGGACCACCAGGGGCCGAGAAAATTACTGATATTCGGAATCCGTCACCCAAGGTCATGTAAAAATCCAGCATATATCTGGTGATATCTCGGGTGCTATTAGAGATAGCGCAATAAATCAAAGTGCATTGTCTGTAGGAGGCCCTGGCGCATGAATCTGTGCAGCGGGAACGACCTCGGACCACCAGGGGCCTATAAAACCACCGTCTCATGGGGCCGGACTCTCATGGTCAGGAAAAATCCAATATATATCTGGTGATATCTCGGGTGCTATTACAGATAGCGCAATAAATCAAAGTGCATTGCCTGTAGGAGGCCCTGGCGCATGAATCTGTGCAGCGGGAACGACCTCGGACCACCAGGGGCCGAGAAAACCACAGTCTCATGGGGCCGGACACTCAGGGTCAGGGGAAAATCCAATATATATCCGGTGATATCTCGGGTGCTATTACAGATAGAGCAATAAATCAAAGTGCATTGTCTGCAGGAGGCCCTGGCGCATGAATCTGTGCAGCGGGAACGACCTCGGACCACCAGGGGCCGAGAAAACCACAGTCTCACGGGGCCGGACACTCAGGGTCAGGGAAAAATCCAATATATATCTGGTGATATCTCGGGTGCTATTACAGATAGAGCAATAAATCAAAGTGCATTGTCTGTAGGAGGCCCTGGCGCATGAATCTGTGCTGCGGGAACAACCTCGGACCACCAGGGGCCGAGAAAACCACAGTCTCATGGGGCCGGACACTCAGGGTCAGGGAAAAATCCAATATATATCTGGTGATATCTCGGGCGCTATTAGAGATAGCGCAATAAACCAAAGTGAATTATCTGCAGGAGGCCCTGGCGCATGAATCTGTGCAGCGGGAACGACCTCGGTCTACCAGGGGCCGAGAAAACCACCGTCTCATGGGGCTGGACACTCAGGGTCAGTGAAAAATCCAATATATATCTGGTGATATCTCGGCTGCTATTACAGATAGCGCAATAAATCAAAGTGCATTGTCCGTAGGAGGCCCTGGAGCATGAATCTGTGCAGCGGGAACGACCTCGGACCACCAGGGGCGAGACAACCACCGTCTCATGGGGCCGGACACTCAGGGTCAGGGAAAAATCCAATATATATCTGGTGATAGCTCGGGTGCTATTAGAGATAGCGCAATAAATCAAAGTGCATTGTCTGTAGGAGGCCCTGGCGCATGAATCTGGGCAGCGGGATCGACCTCGGACCACCAGGGGCCGAGAAAACGACCGTCTCATGGGGCCGGACACTCAGGGTCAGTGAAAAATCCAATATATATCTGGTGATATCTCGGCTGCTATTACAGATAGCGCAATAAATCAAAGTGCATTGTCTGTAGGAGGCCCTGGCGCATGAATCTGTGCAGCGGGAACGACCTCGGACCACCAGGGGCGAGACAACCACCGTCTCATGGGGCCGGACACTCAGGGTCAGGGAAAAATCCAATATATATCTGGTGATATCTTGGGTGCTATTACAGATAGCGCAATAAATCAAAGTGCATTACCTGTAGGAGGCCCTGGCGCATGAATCTGTGCAGCGGGAACGACCTCGGACCACCAGGGGCCGAGAAAATCACCGTCTCATGGGGCCGGACTGTAAGGGTCAGGGAAAAACCCAATATATATCTGGTGATATCTAGGGTGCTATTAGAGATAGCGCAATAAATCAAAGTGCATTGTCTGTAGGAGGCACTGGCGGTTAAATCTGTGCAGCAGGAACGACCTCGGACCACCAGGGGCCGAGAAAATTACTGATATTCGGAATCCGTAACCCAAGGTCATGTAAAAATCCAGCATATATCTGGTGATATCTCGGGTGCTATTAGAGATAGCGCAATAAATCAAAGTGCATTGTCTGTAGGAGGCACTGGCGATTGAATCTGTGCAGCAGGAACGACCTCGGACCACCAGGGGCCGAGAAAATTACTGATATTCGGAATCCGTCACCCAAGGTCATGTAAAAATCCAGCATATATCTGGTGATATCTCGGGTGCTATTAGAGATAGCGCAATAAATCAAAGTGCATTGTCTGTAGGAGGCCCTGGCGCATGAATCTGTGCAGCGGGAACGACCTCGGACCACCAGGGGCCTATAAAACCACCGTCTCATGGGGCCGGACTCTCATGGTCAGGAAAAATCCAATATATATCTGGTGATATCTCGGGTGCTATTACAGATAGCGCAATAAATCAAAGTGCATTGCCTGTAGGAGGCCCTGGCGCATGAATCTGTGCAGCGGGAACGACCTCGGACCACCAGGGGCCGAGAAAACCACAGTCTCATGGGGCCGGACACTCAGGGTCAGGGGAAAATCCAATATATATCCGGTGATATCTCGGGTGCTATTACAGATAGAGCAATAAATCAAAGTGCATTGTCTGCAGGAGGCCCTGGCGCATGAATCTGTGCAGCGGGAACGACCTCGGACCACCAGGGGCCGAGAAAACCACAGTCTCACGGGGCCGGACACTCAGGGTCAGGGAAAAATCCAATATATATCTGGTGATAGCTCGGGTGCTATTAGAGATAGCGCAATAAATCAAAGTGCATTGTCTGTAGGAGGCCCTGGCGCATGAATCTGTGCAGCGGGAACGACCTCGGACCACCAGGGGCCTATAAAACCACCGTCTCATGGGGCCGGACTCTCATGGTCAGGGAAAAATCCAATATATATCTGGTGATATCTCGGGTGATATTAGAGATAGCGCAATAAACCAAAGTGCCTTGTCTGCAGGAGGCACTGGCGGTTGAATCTGTGCAGCAGGAACGTCCTCGGACCACCAGGGGCCGAGAAAATTACTGATATTCGGAATCCGTAACCCAAGGTCATGTAAAAATCCAGCATATATCTGGTGATATCTCGGGTGCTATTAGAGATAGCGCAATAAATCAAAGTGCATTGTCTGTAGGAGGCCCTGGCGCATGAATCTGTGCAGCGGGAACTACCTCGGACCACCAGGGGCCTATAAAACCACCGTCTCATGGGGCCGGACTCTCATGGTCAGGAAAAATCCAATATATATCTGGTGATATCTCGGCTGCTATTACAGATAGCGCAATAAATCAAAGTGCATTGTCCGTAGGAGGCCCTGGCGCATGAATCTGTGCAGCGGGAACGTCCTCGGACCTCCAGGGGCCGAGACAACGACCATCGCATGGGGCCGGACACCCCGGGTCAGGGTAAAATCCAATATATATCTGGTGATATCTCGGGTGCTATTAGAGATAGCGTAATAAATCAAAGTGCATTGTCTGTAGGAGGCCCTGGCGCATGAATCTGTGCAGCGGGAACGACCTCGGACCTCCAGGGGCCGAGACGACGACCATCGCATGGGGCCGGACATCCAGGGTCAGGGTAAAATCCAATATATATCTGGTGATATCTCGGGTGCTATTAGAGATAGCGCAATAAATCAAAGTGCATTGTCTGTAGGAGGCACTGGCGATTGAATCTGTGCAGCAGGAACGACCTCGGACCACCAGAGGCCGAGAAAATTACTGATATTCGGAATCCGTCACCAAAGGTCATGTAAAAATCCAGCATATATCTGGTGATATCTCGGGTGCTATTATAGATAGCGCAATAAATCAAAGTGCATTGTCTGTAGGAGGCCCTGGCTCATGAATCTGTGCAGCGGGAACGACCTCGGACCACCAGGGGCCTATAAAACCACCGTCTCATGGGGCCGGACTCTCATGGTCAGGAAAAATCCAATATATATCTGGTGATATCTCGGGTGCTATTACAGATAGCGCAATAAATCAAAGTGCATTGCCTGTAGGAGGCCCTGGCGCATGAATCTGTGCAGCGGGAACGACCTCGGACCACCAGGAGCCGAGAAAACCACAGTCTCATGGGGCCGGACACTCAGGGTCAGGGGAAAATCCAATATATATCCGGTGATATCTCGGGTGCTATTACAGATAGAGCAATAAATCAAAGTGCATTGTCTGCAGGAGGCCCTGGCGCATGAATCTGTGCAGCGGGAACGACCTCGGACCACCAGGGGCCGAGAAAACCACAGTCTCACGGGGCCGGACACTCAGGGTCAGGGAAAAATCCAATATATATCTGGTGATATCTCGGGCGCTATTAGAGATAGCGCAATAAACCAAAGTGAATTATCTGCAGGAGGCCCTGGCGCATGAATCTGTGCAGCGGGAACGACCTCGGTCTACCAGGGGCCGAGAAAACCACCGTCTCATGGGGCTGGACACTCAGGGTCAGTGAAAAATCCAAAATATGTATCTGGCGATATCTCGGCTGCTATTACAGATAGCGCAATAAATCAAAGTGCATTGTCCGTAGGAGGCCCTGGAGCATGAATCTGTGCAGCGGGAACGACCTCGGACCACCAGGGGCGAGACAACCACCGTCTCATGGGGCCGGACACTCAGGGTCAGGGAAAAATCCAATATATATCTGGTGATAGCTCGGGTGCTATTACAGATAGCGCAATAAATCAAAGTGCATTACCTGTAGGAGGCCCTGGCGCATGAATCTGTGCAGCGGGAACGTCCTCGGACCTCCAGGGTCCGAGACAACGACCATCGCATGGGGCCGGACACCCAGGGTCAGGGTAAAATCCAATATATATCTGGTGATATCTCGGGTGCTATTAGAGATAGCGCAATAAATGAAAGTGCATTGTCTGTAGGAGGCCCTGGCGCATGAATCTGTGCAGCGGGAACGACCTCGGACCACCAGGGGCCTATAAAACCACCGTCTCACGGTGCCGGACATTCAGGGTCAGGGAAAAATCCAATATATATCTGGTGATATCTCGGGTGCTATTACAGATAGAGCAATAAATCAAAGTGCATTGTCTGTAGGAGGCCCTGGCGCATGAATCTGTGCAGCGGGAACAACCTCGGACCACCAGGGGCCGAGAAAACCACAGTCTCATGGGGCCGGTCTGTAAGGGTCAGGGAAAAACCCAATATATATCTGGTGATATCTAGGGTGCTATTAGAGATAGCGCAATAAATCAAAGTGCATTACCTGTAGGAGGCCCTGGCGCATGAATCTGTGCAGCGGGAACGTCCTCGGACCTCCAGGGGCCGAGACAACGACCATCGCATGGGGCCGGACACTCAGGGTCAGGGTAAAATCCAATATATATCTGGTGATATCTCGGGTGCTATTAGAGATAGCGCAATAAATCAAAGTGCATTGTCTGTATGAGGCCCTGGCGCATGAATCTGTGCAGCAGGAACGACCTCGGACCACCAGGGGCCCATAAAACCACCGTCTCATGGGGCCGGACTCTCATGGTCAGGGAGAAATCCAATATATATCTGGTGATATCTCGGGTGCTATTAGAGATAGCGCAATAAACCAAAGTGCCTTGTCTGCAGGAAGCCCTGGCGCATGATTCTGTGCAGCGGGAACGACCTCGGACCACCAGGGGCCGAGAAAACCACCGTCTCATGGGGCCGGACTCTCATGGTCAGGAAAAATCCAATATATATCTGGTGATATCTCGGGTGCTATTACAGATAGCGCAATAAATCAAAGTGCATTGCCTGTAGGAGGCCCTGGCGCATGAATCTGTGCAGCGGGAACGACCTCGGACCACCAGGGGCCGAGAAAACCACAGTCTCATGGGGCCGGACACTCAGGGTCAGGGGAAAATCCAATATATATCTGGTGATATCTCGGGTGCTATTACAGATAGAGCAATAAATCAAAGTGCATTGTCTGTAGGGGGCCCTGGCGCATGAATCTGTGCGGCGGGAACAACCTCGGACCACCAGGGGCCGAGAAAACCACAGTCTCATGGGGCCGGACACTCAGGGTCAGGGCAAAATCCAATATATATCTGGTGATATCTCGGGTGCTATTAGAGATAGCGCAATAAACCAAAGTGAATTATCTGCAGGAGGCCCTGGCGCATGAATCTGTGCAACGGGAACGACCTCGGACCACCAGGGGCCGAGAAAACCACAGTCTCACGAGGCCGGACACTCAGGGTCAGGGAAAAATCCAATATATATCTGGTGATGTCTCGGGTGCTATTACAGATAGAGCAATAAATCAAAGTGCATTACCTGTTGGAGGCCCTGGAGCATGAATCTGTGCAGCGGGAACGACCTCGGACCACCAGGGGCCTATAAAACCACCGTCTCATGGGGCCGGTCTCTCATGGTCAGGGAAAAATAGAATATATATCTGGTGATATCTCGGGTGCTATTAGAGATAGCGCAATAAACCAAAGTGAATTATCTGCAGGAGGCCCTGGCGCATGAATCTGTGCAACGGGAACGACCTTGGACCACCAGGGGCCGAGAAAACCACAGTCTCATTGGGCCGGACACTCAGGGTCAGGGCAAAATCCAATATATATCTGGTGATATCTCGGGTGCTATTAGAGATAGCGCAATAAACCAAAGTGAATTATCTGCAGGAGGCCCTGGCGCATGAATCTGTGCAGCGGTAACAACCTCGGCCCACCAGGGGCGAGACAACCACCGTCTCATGGGGCCGGACACTCAGGGTCAGGGAAAAATCCAATATATATCTGGTGATATCTCGGCTGCTATTACAGATAGCGCAATAAATCAAAGTGCATTGTCCGTAGGAGGCCCTGGCGCATGAATCTGTGCAGCGGGAACGACCTCGGACCACCAGGGGCGAGACAACCACCGTCTCATGGGGCCGGACACTCAGGGTCAGGGAAAAATCCAATATATATCTGGTGATAGCTCGGGTGCTATTACAGATAGCGCAATAAATCAAAGTGCATTACCTGTAGGAGGCCCTGGCGCATGAATCTGTGCAGCGGGAACGTCCTCGGACCTCCAGGGGCCGAGACAACGACCATCGCATGGGGCCGGACCCTCAGGGTCAGGGTAAAATCCAATATATATCTGGTGATATCTCGGGTGCTATTAGAGATAGCGCAATAAATCAAAGTGCATTGTCTGTAGGAGGCCCTGGCGCATGAATCTGTGCAGCAGGAACGACCACGGACCACGAGGGGCCTATAAAACCACCGTCTCATGGGGCCGGACTCTCATGGTCAGGGAAAAATCCAATATATATCTGGTGATATCTCGGGTGCTATTAGAGATAGCGCAATAAATCAAAGTGCATTGTCTGTAGGAGGCCCTGGCGCATGAATCTGTGCAGCGGTAACAACCTCGGACCACCAGGGGCCGAGAAAACCACAGTCTCATGGGGCCGGACACTCAGGGTCAGGGCAAAATCCAATATATATCTGGTGATATCTCGGGTGCTATTAGAGATAGCGCAATAAACCAAAGTGAATTATCTGCAGGAGGCCCTGGCGCATGAATATGTGCAGCGGGAACGACCTCGGACCACCAGGGGCCGAGAAAACCGCAGTCTCATGGGGCCGGACACTCAGGGTCAGGGAAAAATCCAATATATATCTGGTGATATCTCGGGCGCTATTAGAGATAGCGCAATAAACCAAAGTGAATTATCTGCAGGAGGCCCTGGCGCATGAATCTGTGCAGCGGGAACGACCTCGGTCTACCAGGGGCCGAGAAAACCACCGTCTCATTGGGCTGGACACTCAGGGTCAGTGAAAAATCCAATATATATCTGGTGATATCTCGGCTGCTATTAGAGATAGCGCAATAAATCAAAGTGCATTGTCTGTAGGAGGCCCTGGCGTATGAATCTGTGCAGCGGGAACGACCTCGGACCACCAGGGGCCGAGAAAACAACAGTCTCACGGGGCCGGACACTCAGGGTCAGGGAAAAATCCAATATATATCTGGTGATATCTCGGGTGCTATTACAGATAGAGCAATAAATCAAAGTGCATTGTCTGCAGGAGGCCCTGGCGTATGAATCTGTGCAGCGGGAACGACCTCGGACCACCAGGGGCCGAGAAAACAACAGTCTCACGGGGCCGGACACTCAGGGTCAGGGAAAAATCCAATATATATCTGGTGATATCTCGGGCGCTATTAGAGATAGCGCAATAAACCAAAGTGAATTATCTGCAGGAGGCCCTGGCGCATGAATCTGTGCAGCGGGAACGACCTCGGACCACCAGGGGCCGAGAAAACCACAGTCTCATGGGGCCGGACACTCATGGTCAGGGCAAAATCCAATATATATCTGGTGATATCTCGGGTGCTATTAGAGATAGCGCAATAAACCAAAGTGAATTATCTGCAGGAGGCCCTGGCGCATGAATGTGTGCAGCGGGAACGACCTCGGACCACCAGGGGCCGAGAAAACCGCAGTCTCATGGGGCCGGACACTCAGGGTCAGGGAAAAATCCAATATATATCTGGTGATATCTCGGGCGCTATTAGAGATAGCGCAATAAACCAAAGTGAATTATCTGCAGGAGGCCCTGGCGCATGAATCTGTGCAGCGGGAACGACCTCGGTCTACCAGGGGCCGAGAAAACCACCGTCTCATGGAGCTGGACACTCAGGGTCAGTGAAAAATCCAATATATATCTGGTGATATCTCGGCTGCTATTACAGATAGCGCAATAAATCAAAGTGCATTGTCCGTAGGAGGCCCTGGCGCATGAATCTGTGCAGCGGGAACGACCTCGGACCACCTGGGGCGAGACAACCACCGTCTCATGGGGCCGGACACTCAGGGTCAGGGAAAAATCCAATATATATCTGGTGATAGCTCGGGTGCTATTACAGATAGCGCAATAAATCAAAGTGCATTACCTGTAGGAGGCCCTGGCGCATGAATCTATGCAGCGGGAACGACCTCGGACCTCCAGGGGCCGAGACAACGACCATCGCATGGGGCCGGACACCCAGGGTCAGGGTAAAATCCAATATATATCTGGTGATATCTCGGGTGCTATTAGAGATAGCGCAATAAATCAAAGTGCATTGTCTGTAGGAGGCCCTGGCGCATGAATCTGTGCAGCAGGAACGACCACGGACCACGAGGGGCCTATAAAACCACCGTCTCATGGGGCCGGACTCTCATGGTCAGGGAAAAATCCAATATATATCTGGTGATATCTCGGGTGCTATTAGAGATAGCGCAATAAATCAAAGTGCATTGTCTGTAGGAGGCCCTGGCGCATGAATCTGTGCAGCGGTAACAACCTCGGACCACCAGGGGCCGAGAAAACCACAGTCTCATGGGGCCGGACACTCAGGGTCAGGGCAAAATCCAATATATATCTGGTGATATCTCGGGTGCTATTAGAGATAGCGCAATAAACCAAAGTGAATTATCTGCAGGAGGCCCTGGCGCATGAATATGTGCAGCGGGAACGACCTCGGACCACCAGGGGCCGAGAAAACCGCAGTCTCATGGGGCCGGACACTCAGGGTCAGGGAAAAATCCAATATATATCTGGTGATATCTCGGGCGCTATTAGAGATAGCGCAATAAACCAAAGTGAATTATCTGCAGGAGGCCCTGGCGCATGAATCTGTGCAGCGGGAACGACCTCGGTCTACCAGGGGCCGAGAAAACCACCGTCTCATTGGGCTGGACACTCAGGGTCAGTGAAAAATCCAATATATATCTGGTGATATCTCGGCTGCTATTGGACATAGCGCAATAAATCAAAGTGCATTGTCTGTAGGAGGCCCTGGCGTATGAATCTGTGCAGCGGGAACGACCTCGGACCACCAGGGGCCGAGAAAACAACAGTCTCACGGGGCCGGACACTCAGGGTCAGGGAAAAATCCAATATATATCTGGTGATATCTCGGGTGCTATTACAGATAGAGCAATAAATCAAAGTGCATTGTCTGCAGGAGGCCCTGGCGTATGAATCTGTGCAGCGGGAACGACCTCGGACCACCAGGGGCCGAGAAAACAACAGTCTCACGGGGCCGGACACTCAGGGTCAGGGAAAAATCCAATATATATCTGGTGATATCTCGGGCGCTATTAGAGATAGCGCAATAAACCAAAGTGAATTATCTGCAGGAGGCCCTGGCGCATGAATCTGTGCAGCGGGAACGACCTCGGACCACCAGGGGCCGAGAAAATCACCGTCTCATGGGGCCGGACTGTAAGGGTCAGGGAAAAACCCAATATATATCTGGTGATATCTAGGGTGCTATTAGAGATAGCGCAATAAATCAAAGTGGATTGTCTGTAGGAGGCCCTGGCGCATGAATCTGTGCAGCGGGAACGACCTCGGACCACCAGGGGCCTATAAAACCACCGTCTCATGGGGCCGGACTCTCATGGTCAGGAAAAATCCAATATATATCTGATGATATCTCGGGTGCTATTACAGATAGCGCAATAAATCAAAGTGCATTGCCTGTAGGAGGCCCTGGCGCATGAATCTGTGCAGCGGGAACGACCTCGGACCACCAGGGGCCGAGAAAACCACAGTCTCATGGGGCCGGACACTCAGGGTCAGGGGAAAATCCAATATATATCTGGTGATATCTCGGGTGCTATTACAGATAGAGCAATAAATCAAAGTGAATTATCTGCAGGAGGCCCTGGCGCATGAATGTGTGCAGCGGGAACGACCTCGGACCACCAGGGGCCGAGAAAACCGCAGTCTCATGGGGCCGGACACTCAGGGTCAGGGAAAAATCCAATATATATCTGGCGATATCTCGGGCGCTATTAGAGATAGCGCAATAAACCAAAGTGAATTATCTGCAGGAGGCCCTGGCGCATGAATCTGTGCAGCGGGAACGACCTCGGACCACCAGGGGCCGAGAAAACCACAGTCTCATGGGGCCGGACACTCAGGGTCAGGGGAAAATCCAATATATATCAGGTGATATCACGGGTGCTATTACAGATAGAGCAATAAATCAAAGTGCATTGTCTGTAGGAGGCCGTGGCGCATGAATCTGGGCAGCGGGAACGACCTCGGACCACCAGGGGCCGAGAAGACCACAGTCTCATGGGGCCGGGCACACAGGGTCAGGGAAAAATCCAATATATATCTGGTGATATCTTGGGTGCTATCAGAGATAGCGCAATAAACCAAAGTGAATTATCTGCAGGAGTCCGTGGTGCATGAATCTGTGCAACGGGAACGACGTCGGACCACCAGGGGCCGAAAAAACCACAGTCTCATGGGGCCGGACACTCAGGGTCAGGGAAAAATCCGATATATATCCGGTGATATCTTGGGTGCTATTAGAGATAGCGCAATAAACCAAAGTGAATTATCTGCAGGAGGCCCTGGCGCATGAATCTGTGCAGCGGGAACGACCTCGGACCCCCAGGGGCCGAGAAAATCACCGCCTCATGGGGCCGGACAGTCAGGGTCAGGGGAAAATCCAATATATATCTGGTGATATATCGGGTGCCATTAGAGATAGCGCGATAAATCAGAGTGCATTGTCTGCAGGAGGCCCTGGCGCATGAATCTGTGCAGCGGGAACGACCTCGGACCACCAAGGGCCGAGAAAACCACAGTCTCACGGGGCCGGACACTCAGGGTCAGGGAAAAATCCAATATATATCTGGTGATATCTCGGGTGCTATTACAGATAGAGCAATAAATCAAAGTGCATTGTCTGTAGGAGGCCCTGGCGCATGAATCAGTGCAGCGGGAACAACCTCGGACCACCAGGGGCCGAGAAAACCACAGTCTCATGGGGCCGGACACTCAGGGTCAGGGGAAAATCCAATATATATCAGGTGATATCACGGGTGCTATTACAGATAGAGCAATAAATCAAAGTGCATTGTCTGTAGGAGGCCGTGGCGCATGAATCTGGGCAGCGGGAACGACCTCGGACCACCAGGGGCCGAGAAGACCACAGTCTCATGGGGCCGGGCACACAGGGTCAGGGAAAAATCCAATATGTATCTGGTGATATCTTGGGTGCTATCAGAGATAGCGCAATAAACCAAAGTGATTTATCTGCAGGAGGCCCTGGTGCATGAATCTGTGCAACGGGAACGACGTCGGACCACCAGGGGCCGAAAAAACCACAGTCTCATGGGGCCGGACACTCAGGGTCAGGGAAAAATCCGATATATATCTGGTGATATCTTGGGTGCTATTAGAGATAGCGCAATAAACCAAAGTGAATTATCTGCAGGAGGCCCTGGCGCATGAATCTGTGCAGCGGGAACGACCTCGGACCCCCAGGGGCCGAGAAAATCACCGCCTCATGGGGCCGGACAGTCAGGGTCAGGGGAAAATCCAATATATATCTGGTGATATATCGGGTGCCATTAGAGATAGCGCGATAAATCAAAGTGCATTGTCTGCAGGAGGCCCTGGCGCATGAATCTGTGCAGCGGGAACGACCTCGGACCACCAGGGGCCGAGAAAACCACAGTCTCACGGGGCCGGACACTCAGGGTCAGGGAGAAATCCAATATATATCTGGTGATATCTCGGGTGCTATTACAGATAGAGCAATAAATCAAAGTGCATTGTCTGTAGGAGGCCCTGGCGCATGAATCAGTGCAGCGGGAACAACCACGGACCACCAGGGGCCGAGAAAACCACAGTCTCATTGGGCCGGACACTCAGGGTCAGGGCAAAATCCAATATATATCTGGTGATATCTCGGGTGCTATTAGAGAAAGCGCAATAAACCAAAGTGAATTATCTGCAGGAGGCCCTGGCGCATGAATCTGTGCAGCGGGAACGACCTCGGACAACCAGGGGCCTATAAAACCACCGCCTCATGGAGCCGGTCTCTCATGGTCAGGGGAATATCCAATATATATCTGGTGATATCTCGGGTGCTATTACAGATAGCGCAATAAATCAAAGTGCATTACCTGTAGGAGGCCCTGGCGCATGAATCTGTGCAGCGGGAACGTCCTCGGACCTCCAGGGGCCGAGACAACGACCATCGCATGGGGCCGGACACTCAGGGTCAGGGTAAAATCCAATATATATCTGGTGATATATCGGGTGCCATTAGAGATAGCGCGATAAATCAAAGTGCATTGTCTGCAGGAGGCCCTGGCGCACTAATCTGTGCAACGGGAACGACCTCGGACAACCAGGGGCCGAGAATACCACAGTCTCATGGGGCCGGGCACACAGGGTCAGGGAAAAATCCAATATATATCTGGTGATATCTTGGGTGCTATCAGAGATAGCGCAATAAACCAAAGTGAATTATCTGCAGGAGGCCCTGGCGCACGAATCTGTGCAACGGGAACGACCTCGGACCACCAGGGGCCGAGAAAACCACAGTCTCACGGGGCCGGACACTCAGGGTCAGGGAAAAATCCAATATATATCTGGTGATATCTCGGGTGCTATTACAGATAGAGCAATAAATCAAAGTGCATTACCTGTAGGAGGCCCTGGCGCATGAATCTGTGCAGCGGGAACGACCTCGGTCTACCAGGGGCCGAGAAAACCACCGTCTCATGGAGCTGGACACTCAGGGTCAGTGAAAAATCCAATATATATCTGGTGATATCTCGGGTGCTATTAGAGATAGCGCAATAAATCAAAGTGCATTGTCTGTAGGAGGCCCTGGCGCATGAATCTGTGCAGCGGGAACGACCTCGGACCACCAGGGGCCTATAAAACCACCGTCTCATGGGGCCGGACTCTCATGGTCAGGGAAAAATCCAATATATATCTGGTGATATCTCGGGTGCTATTACATATAGCGCAATAAATCAAAGTGCATTGTCTGTAGGAGGCCCTGGCGCATGAATCTATGCAGCGGGAACGACCTCGGACCTCCAGGGGCCGAGACAACGACCATCGCATGGGGCCGGACACCCAGGGTCAGGGTAAAATCCAATATATATCTGGTGATATCTCGGGTGCTATTAGAGATAGCGCAATAAATCAAAGTGCATTGTCTGTAGGAGGCCCTGGCGCATGAATCTGTGCAGCAGGAACGACCACGGACCACGAGGGGCCTATAAAACCACCGTCTCATGGGGCCGGACTCTCATGGTCAGGGAAAAATCCAATATATATCTGGTGATATCTCGGGTGCTATTAGAGATAGCGCAATAAATCAAAGTGCATTGTCTGTAGGAGGCCCTGGCGCATGAATCTGTGCAGCGGTAACAACCTCGGACCACCAGGGGCCGAGAAAACCACAGTCTCATGGGGCCGGACACTCAGGGTCAGGGCAAAATCCAATATATATCTGGTGATATCTCGGGTGCTATTAGAGATAGCGCAATAAACCAAAGTGAATTATCTGCAGGAGGCCCTGGCGCATGAATATGTGCAGCGGGAACGACCTCGGACCACCAGGGGCCGAGAAAACCGCAGTCTCATGGGGCCGGACACTCAGGGTCAGGGAAAAATCCAATATATATCTGGTGATATCTCGGGCGCTATTAGAGATAGCGCAATAAACCAAAGTGAATTATCTGCAGGAGGCCCTGGCGCATGAATCTGTGCAGCGGGAACGACCTCGGTCTACCAGGGGCCGAGAAAACCACCGTCTCATTGGGCTGGACACTCAGGGTCAGTGAAAAATCCAATATATATCTGGTGATATCTCGGCTGCTATTAGAGATAGCGCAATAAATCAAAGTGCATTGTCTGTAGGAGGCCCTGGCGTATGAATCTGTGCAGCGGGAACGACCTCGGACCACCAGGGGCCGAGAAAACAACAGTCTCACGGGGCCGGACACTCAGGGTCAGGGAAAAATCCAATATATATCTGGTGATATCTCGGGTGCTATTACAGATAGAGCAATAAACCAAAGTGAATTATCTGCAGGAGGCCCTGGCGCATGAATCTGTGCAGCGGGAACGACCTCGGACCACCAGGGGCCGAGAAAATCACCGTCTCATGGGGCCGGACTGTAAGGGTCAGGGAAAAACCCAATATATATCTGGTGATATCTAGGGTGCTATTAGAGATAGCGCAATAAATCAAAGTGGATTGTCTGTAGGAGGCCCTGGCGCATGAATCTGTGCAGCGGGAACGACCTCGGACCACCAGGGGCCTATAAAACCACCGTCTCATGGGGCCGGACTCTCATGGTCAGGAAAAATCCAATATATATCTGATGATATCTCGGGTGCTATTACAGATAGCGCAATAAATCAAAGTGCATTGCCTGTAGGAGGCCCTGGCGCATGAATCTGTGCAGCGGGAACGACCTCGGACCACCAGGGGCCGAGAAAACCACAGTCTCATGGGGCCGGACACTCAGGGTCAGGGGAAAATCCAATATATATCTGGTGATATCTCGGGTGCTATTACAGATAGAGCAATAAATCAAAGTGAATTATCTGCAGGAGGCCCTGGCGCATGAATGTGTGCAGCGGGAACGACCTCGGACCACCAGGGGCCGAGAAAACCGCAGTCTCATGGGGCCGGACACTCAGGGTCAGGGAAAAATCCAATATATATCTGGCGATATCTCGGGCGCTATTAGAGATAGCGCAATAAACCAAAGTGAATTATCTGCAGGAGGCCCTGGCGCATGAATCTGTGCAGCGGGAACGACCTCGGACCACCAGGGGCCGAGAAAACCACAGTCTCATGGGGCCGGACACTCAGGGTCAGGGGAAAATCCAATATATATCAGGTGATATCACGGGTGCTATTACAGATAGAGCAATAAATCAAAGTGCATTGTCTGTAGGAGGCCCTGGCGCATGAATCTGTGCCGCGGGAACGACCTCGGACCACCAGGGGTGATACAACGACCATCTCATGGGGCCGGACACTCAGGGTCAGTGAAAAATCCAATGTATATCTGGTGATATCTCGGGTGCTGTTAGTGATAGAGCAATAAACCAAAGTGAATTGTCTGCAAGAGGCCCTGGTGCATGAATCTGTGCAGCGGGAACGACGTCGGACCACCAGGGGCCGAAAAAACCACAGTCTCATGGGGCCGGACACTCAGGGTCAGGGAAAAATCCGATATATATCCGGTGATATCTTGGGTGCTATTAGAGATAGCGCGATAAATCAGAGTGCATTGTCTGCAGGAGGCCCTGGCGCATGAATCTGTGCAGCGGGAACGACCGCGGACCACCAAGGGCCGAGAAAACCACAGTCTCACGGGGCCGGACACTCAGGGTCAGGGAAAAATCCAATATATATCTGGTGATATCTCGGGTGCTATTACAGATAGAGCAATAAATCAAAGTGCATTGTCTGTAGGAGGCCCTGGCGCATGAATCAGTGCAGCGGGAACAACCTCGGACCACCAGGGGCCGAGAAAACCACAGTCTCATGGGGCCGGACACTCAGGGTCAGGGGAAAATCCAATATATATCAGGTGATATCACGGGTGCTATTACAGATAGAGCAATAAATCAAAGTGCATTGTCTGTAGGAGGCCGTGGCGCATGAATCTGGGCAGCGGGAACGACCTCGGACCACCAGGGGCCGAGAAGACCACAGTCTCATGGGGCCGGGCACACAGGGTCAGGGAAAAATCCAATATGTATCTGGTGATATCTTGGGTGCTATCAGAGATAGCGCAATAAACCAAAGTGAATTATCTGCAGGAGGCCCTGGCGCATGAATCTGTGCAGCGGGAACGACCTCGGACCCCCAGGGGCCGAGAAAATCACCGCCTCATGGGCCGGACAGTCAGGGTCAGGGGAAAATCCAATATATATCTGGTGATATATCGGGTGCCATTAGAGATAGCGCGATAAATCAAAGTGCATTGTCTGCAGGAGGCCCTGGCGCATGAATCTGTGCAGCGGGAACGACCTCGGACCACCAGGGGCCGAGAAAACCACAGTCTCACGGGGCCGGACACTCAGGGTCAGGGAGAAATCCAATATATATCTGGTGATATCTCGGGTGCTATTACAGATAGAGCAATAAATCAAAGTGCATTGTCTGTAGGAGGCCCTGGCGCATGAATCAGTGCAGCGGGAACAACCACGGACCACCAGGGGCCGAGAAAACCACAGTCTCATTGGGCCGGACACTCAGGGTCAGGGCAAAATCCAATATATATCTGGTGATATCTCGGGTGCTATTAGAGAAAGCGCAATAAACCAAAGTGAATTATCTGCAGGAGGCCCTGGCGCATGAATCTGTGCAGCGGGAACGACCTCGGACCACCAGGGGCCTATAAAACCACCGCCTCATGGAGCCGGTCTCTCATGGTCAGGGGAATATCCAATATATATCTGGTGATATCTCGGGTGCTATTACAGATAGCGCAATAAATCAAAGTGCATTACCTGTAGGAGGCCCTGGCGCATGAATCTGTGCAGCGGGAACGTCCTCGGACCTCCAGGGGCCGAGACAACGACCATCGCATGGGGCCGGACACTCAGGGTCAGGGTAAAATCCAATATATATCTGGTGATATATCGGGTGCCATTAGAGATAGCGCGATAAATCAAAGTGCATTGTCTGCAGGAGGCCCTGGCGCACTAATCTGTGCAACGGGAACGACCTCGGACCACCAGGGGCCGAGAATACCACAGTCTCATGGGGCCGGGCACACAGGGTCAGGGAAAAATCCAATATATATCTGGTGATATCTTGGGTGCTATCAGAGATAGCGCAATAAACCAAAGTGAATTATCTGCAGGAGGCCCTGGCGCACGAATCTGTGCAACGGGAACGACCTCGGACCACCAGGGGCCGAGAAAACCACAGTCTCACGGGGCCGGACACTCAGGGTCAGGGAAAAATCCAATATATATCTGGTGATATCTCGGGTGCTATTACAGATAGAGCAATAAATCAAAGTGCATTACCTGTAGGAGGCCCTGGCGCATGAATCTGTGCAGCGGGAACGTCCTCGGACCTCCAGGGGCCGAGACAACGACCATCGCATGGGGCCGGACACTCAGGGTCAGGGTAAAATCCAATATATATCTGGTGATATCTCGGGTGCTATTAGAGATAGCGCAATAAATCAAAGTGCATTGTCTGTAGGAGGCCCTGGCGCATGAATCTGTGCAGCGGGAACGACCTCGGACCACCAGGGGCCTATAAAACCACCGTCTCATGGGGCCGGACTCTCATGGTCAGGGAAAAATCCAATATATATCTGGTGATATCTCGGGTGCTATTACATATAGCGCAATAAATCAAAGTGCATTGTCTGTAGGAGGCCCTGGCGCATGAATCTGTGCCGCGGGAACGACCTCGGACCACCAGGGGTGATACAACGACCATCTCATGGGGCCGGACACTCAGGGTCAGTGAAAAATCCAATGTATATCTGGTGATATCTCGGGTGCTGTTAGTGATAGAGCAATAAACCAAAGTGAATTGTCTGCAAGAGGCCCTGGTGCATGAATCTGTGCAGCGGGAACGGCCTCGGATCACCAGGGGCCGAGATAACCACCATCTCATGGGGCCGGACACTCAGGGTCAGGGGAAAATCCAATATATATCTGGTGATATATCGGGTGCCATTAGAGATAGCGCGATAAATCAAAGTGCATTGTCTGCAGGAGGCCCTGGCGCACTAATCTGTGCAACGGGAACGACCTCGGACCACCAGGGGCCGAGAATACCACAGTCTCATGGGGCCGGACACTCAGGGTCTGGGGAAAATCCAATATATATCTGGTGATATCTCGGGTCCTATTACAGATAGCGAAATAAATCAAAGTGCATTGTCTGTAGGAGGCCCAGGCGCATGAATCTGTGCAGCGGGAACGACCTCGGACCACCAGGGGCCGAGAAAACCACCGTCTCATGGGGCCGGACACTCAGGGTCAGTGAAAAATCCAATATATATCTGGTGATATCTCGGGTGCTATTAGATACAGCGCAATAAACGAAAGTGAATCATCTGCAGGAGGCCCTGGCGGATGAATCTGTGCAGCGGGAACGACCTCGGACCACCAGGGGCCGAGAAAACCACCGTCTCATGGGGCCGGACACTCAGGGTCAGGGAAAATTCCAATTTATATCTGGTGATATCTCGGGTGCTATTAGTGATAGCGCAATAAACCAAAGTGAATTGTCTGCAAGAGGCCCTGGTGCATGAATCTGTGCAGCGGGAACGGCCTCGGATCACCAGGGGCCGAGAAAATCACCGTCTCATGGGGCCGGACTGTAAGGGTCAGGGAAAAACCCAATATATATCTGGTGATATCTAGGGTGCTATTAGAGATAGCGCAATAAATCAAAGTGCATTGTCTGTAGGAGGCACTGGCGATTGAATCTGTGCAGCAGGAACGACCTCGGACCACCAGGGGCCGAGAAAATTACTGTTATTCGGAATCCGTCACCCAAGGTCATGTAAAAATCCAGCATATATCTGGTGATATCTCGGGTGCTATTACAGATAGCGCTATAAATCAAAGTGCATTCTTTGCAGGAGGCCCTGGCGCACGAATCTCTGCAACGGGAACGATCTCGGACCACCAGGGGCCGTGAATACCACAGTCTCATGGGGCCGGACACTCAGGGTCAGGGAAAAATCCAATATATATGTGGTGATATCTCGGGTGCTATTACATATAGCGCAATAAATCAAAGTGCATTGTCTGTAGGAGGCCCTGGCGCATGAATCTGTGCAGCGGGAACGACCTCGGACCACCAGGGGCCGAGAAAACCACCGTCTCATGGGGCCGGACACTCAGTGTCAGTGAAAAATCCAATATATATCTGGTGATATCTCGGGTGCTATTATATACAACGCAATGAACGAAAGTGAATTATCTGCAGGAGGCCCTGGCGGATGAATCTGTGCAACGGGAACGACCTCGGACCACCAGGGGCCGAGAAAACGACAGTCTCAAGGGGCCGGACACTCAGGGTCAAGGGAAAATCCAATATATATCTGGTGATATCTCGGGTGCTATTACAGACAGCGCAATAAATCAAAGTGCATTGTCTGTAGGATGCCCTGGCGCATAAATGTGGCCAGCGGGAACGACCTCGGACCACCAGGGGCCGAGAAAACCACCGTCTCATGGGGCCGGACCACTCAGGGTCAGGGGAATATCCAATATATATCTGATGAGATCTCGGGTGCTATCAGCGATAGCCTAATAAACCAAAGTGAATTATCTGCAGGAGGCCCTGGCGCATGAATCTGTGCAGCGGGAACGACCTCGGACCACCAGGGGCCGATAAAACCACCGTCTCATGGGGCCGGACTGTCATGGTCAGGGAAAAATCCAATATATATCTGGTGATATCTCGGGTGCTATTACAGAGAGCGCAATAAATCAAAGTGCATTGTCTGTAGGAGGCCCTGGCGCATGAATCTGTGCAGCGGGAACGACCTTGGACCACCAGGGGCCGAGAAAACCACCGTCTCATGGGGCCGGACACTCAGGGTCAGGGAAAATTCCAATATATATCTGGTGATATCTCGGGTGCTATTAGATACAGCGCAATAAACCAAAGTGAATTTTCTGCAAGAGGCCCTGGCGCATGCATCTGTGCAGCGGGAACGACCTCGGACCACCAGGGGCCGAGAAAACTACAGTCTCATGGGGCCGGACACTCAGGGTCAGGGGAATATCCAATATATATCAGATGATATCTCGGGTGCTATCAGCGATAGCCTAATAAACCAAAGTGAATTATCTGCAGGAGGCCCTGGCGCATGAATCTGTGCAGCGGGAACGACCTCGGACCACCAGGGGCCGAGAAAACCACCGTCTCATTGGGCCGGACCACTCAGGGTCAGGGGAAAATCCAATATATATCTGGTGATATCTCGGGTGCTATTAGAGATAGCGCAATAAACCAAGTGAGTTATCTGCAGGATGCCCTGGCGCCTGAATCTGTGCAGCGGGAACGACCTCGGACCACCAGCGGCCGAGAAAACCACAGTCTAATGGGGCCGGACACTCAGTGTCAGGGGAAAATCCAATATATATCTGGTGATATCTCGGGTGCTATTAGATACAGCGCAATAATCCAAAGTGAATTTTCTGCAAGAGGCCCTGGCGCATGCATCTGTGCAGCGGGAACGACCTCGGACCACCAGGGGCCGAGAAAACTACAGTCTCATGGGGCCGGACACTCAGGGTCTGGGGAAAATCCAATATATATCTGGTGATATCTCGGGTCCTATTACAAATAGGGCAATAAATCAAAGTGCATTGTCTGTAGGAGTCCCTGACGCATGAATCTGTGCAGCGGGAACGACCTCGGACTACCAGGGGCCGAGAAAACCACAGTCTCATGGGGCCGGACACTCAGGGTCAGGGGAAAATCCAATATATATCTGCTGATATCTCGGGTGCTATTAGAGATAGCGCAATAAATCAAAGTGCATTGTCTGTAGGTGGGACTGGCGAATGAATCTGTGCAGCAGGAACGACCTCGGACCACTAGAGGCCGAGAATACCACAGTCTCATGGGGCCGGACACTCAGGGTCAGGGAAAAATCCAATATTTATGTGGTGATATCTCGGGTGCTATTACATATAGCGCAATAAATCAAAGTGCATTGTCTGTAGGAGGCCCTGGCGCATGAATCTGTGCAGCGGGAACGACCTCGGACCACCAGGGGCCGAGAAAACTACAGTCTCATGCGGCCGGACACTCAGGGTCTGGGGAAAATCCAATATATATCTGGTGATATCTCGGGTCCTATTACAGATAGCGAAATAAATCAAAGTGCATTGTCTGTAGGAGGCACTGGCGCATGAATCTGTGCAGCGGGAACGACCTCGGACCACCAGGGGCCGAGAAAACCACCGTCTCATGGGGCCGGACACTCAGGGTCAGTGAAAATTCCAATATATATCTGGTGATATCTCGGGTGCTATTAGATACAGCGCAATAAACCAAAGTGAATTTTCTGCAAGAGGCCCTGGCGCATGCATCTGTGCAGCGGGATCGACCTCGGACCACCAGGGGCCGAGAAAACTACAGTCTCATGGGGCCGGACACTCAGGGTCTGGGGAAAATCCAATAGATATGTGGTGATATCTCGGGTGCTATTACATATAGCGCAATAAATCAAAGTGCATTGTCTGTAGGAGGCCCTGGCGCATGAATCTGTGCAGCGGGAACGACCTCGGACCACCAGGGGCCGAGAAAACCACCGTCTCATGGGGCCGGACTGTCATGGTCAGGGAAAAATCCAATATATATCTGGTGATATCTCGGGTGCTATTACAGAGAGCGCAATAAATCAAAGTGCATTGTCTGTAGGAGGCCCTGGCGCATGAATCTGTGCAGCGGGAACGACCTTGGACCACCAGGGGCCGAGAAAACCACCGTCTCATGGGGCCGGACACTCAGGGTCAGGGAAAATTCCAATATATATCTGGTGATATCTCGGGTGCTATTAGATACAGCGCAATAAACCAAAGTGAATTGTCTGTAGGAGGCCCTGGCGCATGAATCTGTGCAGCGGGAACGACCTCGGACCACCAGGGGCCGAGAAAACCACCGTCTCATGGGGCCGGACACTCAGGGTCAGTGAAAAATCCAATATATATCTGGTGATATCTCGGGTGCTATTAGATACAGCGCAATAAACGAAAGTGAATTGTCTGCAAGAGGCCCTGGTGCATGAATCTGTGCAGCGGGAACGGCCTCGGATAACCAGGGGCCGAGATAACCACCATCTCATGGGGCCGGACACTCAGGGTCAGGGGAAAATCCAATATATATCTGGTGATATCTCGGGTGCTATTAGATACAGCGCAATAATCCAAAGTGAATTTTCTGCAAGAGGCCCTGGCGCATGCATCTGTGCAGCGGGAACGACCTCGGACCACCAGGGGCCGAGAAAACTACAGTCTCATGGGGCCGGACACTCAGGGTCTGGGGAAAATCCAATATATATCTGGTGATATCTCGGGTCCTATTACAAATAGGGCAATAAATCAAAGTGCATTGTCTGTAGGAGTCCCTGACGCATGAATCTGTGCAGCGGGAACGACCTCGGACCACCAGGGGCCGAGAAAACCACAGTCTCATGGGGCCGGACACTCAGGGTCAGGGGAAAATCCAATATATATCTGCTGATATCTCGGGTGCTATTAGAGATAGCGCAATAAATCAAAGTGCATTGTCTGTAGGAGGCACTGGCGAATGAATCTGTGCAGCAGGAACGACCTCGGACCACTAGAGGCCGAGAATACCACAGTCTCATGGGGCCGGACACTCAGGGTCAGGGAAAAATCCAATATTTATGTGGTGATATCTCGGGTGCTATTACATATAGCGCAATAAATCAAAGTGCATTGTCTGTAGGAGGCCCTGGCGCATGAATCTGTGCAGCGGGAACGACCTCGGACCACCAGGGGATGAGAAAACTACAGTCTCATGCGGCCGGACACTCAGGGTCTGGGGAAAATCCAATATATATCTGGTGATATCTCGGGTCCTATTACAGATAGCGAAATAAATCAAAGTGCATTGTCTGTAGGAGGCCCTGGCGCATGAATCTGTGCAGCGGGAACGACCTCGGACCACCAGGGGCCGAGAAAACCACCGTCTCATGGGGCCGGACACTCAGGGTCAGGGAAAATTCCAATATATATCTGGTGATATCTCGGGTGCTATTAGATACAGCGCAATAAACCAAAGTGAATTTTCTGCAAGAGGCCCTGGCGCATGCATCTGTGCAGCGGAAACGACCTCGGACCACCAGGGGCCGAGAAAACTACAGTCTCATGGGGCCGGACACTCAGGGTCTGGGGAAAATCCAATAGATATGTGGTGATATCTCGGGTGCTATTACATATAGCGCAATAAATCAAAGTGCATTGTCTGTAGGAGGCCCTGGCGCATGAATCTGTGCAGCGGGAACGACCTCGGACCACCAGGGGCCGAGAAAACCACCGTCTCATGGGGCCGGACACTCAGTGTCAGTGAAAAATCCAATATATATCTGGTGATATCTCGGGTGCTATTAGATACAGCGCAATGAACGAAAGTGAATTATCTGCAGGAGGCCCTGGCGGATGAATCTGTGCAACGGGAACGACCTCGGACCACCAGGGGCCGAGAAAACGACAGTCTCAAGGGGCCGGACACTCAGGGTCAGGGGAAAATCCAATATATATCTGGTGATATCTCGGGTGCTATTACAGACAGCGCAATAAATCAAAGTGCATTGTCTGTAGGATGCCCTGGCGCATAAATGTGGCCAGCGGGAACGACCTCGGACCACCAGGGGCCGAGAAAACCACCGTCTCATGGGGCCGGACCACTCAGGGTCAGGGGAATATCCAATATATATCAGATGATATCTCGGGTGCTATCAGCGATAGCCTAATAAACCAAAGTGAATTATCTGCAGGAGGCCCTGGCGCATGAATCTGTGCAGCGGGAACGACCTCGGACCACCAGGGGCCGATAAAACCACCGTCTCGTGGGGCCGGACTGTCATGGTCAGGGAAAAATCCAATATATATCTGGTGATATCTCGGGTGCTATTACAGAGAGCGCAATAAATCAAAGTGCATTGTCTGTAGGAGGCCCTGGCGCATGAATCTGTGCAGCGGGAACGACCTTGGACCACCAGGGGCCGAGAAAACCACCGTCTCATGGGGCCGGACACTCAGGGTCAGGGAAAATTCCAATATATATCTGGTGATATCTCGGGTGCTATTAGATAGAGCGCAATAAACCAAAGTGAATTTTCTGCAAGAGGCCCTGGCGCATGCATCTGTGCAGCGGGAACGACCTCGGACCACCAGGGGCCGAGAAAACTACAGTCTCATGGGGCCGGACACTCAGGGTCAGGGGAAAATCCAATATATATCTGGTGATATCTCGGGTGCTATTACAGACAGCGCAATAAATCAAAGTGCATTGTCTGTAGGAGGCCCTGGCGCATAAATGTGGCCAGCGGGAACGACCTCGGACCACCAGGGGCCGAGAAAACCACCGTCTCATTGGGCCGGACCACTCAGGGTCAGGGGAAAATCCAATATATATCTGGTGATATCTCGGGTGCTATTAGAGATAGCGTAATAAACCAAGTGAGTTATCTGCAGGAGGCCCTGGCGCCTGAATCTGTGCAGCGGGAACGACCTCGGACCACCAGCGGCCGAGAAAACCACAGTCTAATGGGGCCGGACACTCAGGGTCAGGGGAAAATCCAATATATATCTGGTGATATCTCGGGTGCTATTAGATACAGCGCAATAATCCAAAGTGAATTTTCTGCAAGAGGCCCTGGCGCATGCATCTGTGCAGCGGGAACGACCTCGGACCACCAGGGGCCGAGAAAACTACAGTCTCATGGGGCCGGACACTCAGGGTCTGGGGAAAATCCAATATATATCTGGTGATATCTTGGGTCCTATTACAAATAGGGCATTAAATCAAAGTGCATTGTCTGTAGGAGGCACTGGCGATTGAATCTGTGCAGCAGGAACGACCTCGGACCACCAGGGGCCGAGAAATTTACTGATATTCGGAATCCGTCACCCAAGGTCATGTAAAAATCCAGCATATATCTGGTGATATCTCGTGTGCTATTACAGATAATGCAATAAATCAAAGTGCATTGTCTGCAGGAGGCCCTGGAGCACGAATCTGTGCAACCGGAACGACCTCGGACCACCAGGGGCCGAGAATACCACAGTCTCATGGGGCCGGACACTCAGGGTCAGGGGAAAATCCAATATATATCTGGTGATATCTCGGGTGCTATTACAGACAGCGCAATAAATCAAAGTGCATTGTCTGTAGGAGGCACTGGCGAATGAATCTGTGCAGCAGGAACGACCTCGGACCACTAGAGGCCGAGAATACCACAGTCTCATGGGGCCGGACACTCAGGGTCAGGGAAAAATCCAATATTTATGTGGTGATATCTCGGGTGCTATTACATATAGCGCAATAAATCAAAGTGCATTGTCTGTAGGAGGCCCTGGCGCATGAATCTGTGCAGCGGGAACGACCTCGGACCACCAGGGGCCGAGAAAACTACAGTCTCATGCGGCCGGACACTCAGGGTCTGGGGAAAATCCAATATATATCTGGTGATATCTCGGGTCCTATTACAGATAGCGAAATAAATCAAAGTGCATTGTCTGTAGGAGGCCCTGGCGCATGAATCTGTGCAGCGGGAACGACCTCGGACCACCAGGGGCCGAGAAAACCACCGTCTCATGGGGCCGGACACTCAGGGTCAGGGAAAATTCCAATATATATCTGGTGATATCTCGGGTGCTATTAGATACAGCGCAATAAACCAAAGTGAATTTTCTGCAAGAGGCCCTGGCGCATGCATCTGTGCAGCGGGAACGACCTCGGACCACCAGGGGCCGAGAAAACTACAGTCTCATGGGGCCGGACACTCAGGGTCTGGGGAAAATCCAATATATATCTGGTGATATCTCGGGTCCTATTACAAATAGCGCAATAAATCAAAGTGCATTGTCTGTAGGAGGCCCTGACGCATGAATCTGTGCAGCGGGAACGACCTCGGACCACCAGGGGCCGAGAAAACCACCATCTCATGGGGCCGGACACTCAGGGTCAGGGGAAAATCCAATATATATCTGCTGGTATCTCGGGTGCTATTAGAGATAGCGCAATAAATCAAAGTGCATTGTCTGTAGGAGGCACTGGCGAATGAATCTGTGCAGCAGGAACGACCTCGGACCACTAGAGGCCGAGAAAACCACCGTCTCATGGGGCCGGACACTCACGGTCGGGGAAAAATCCAATATATATCTGGTGATATCTCGGGTGCTATTAGCGATAGCGCAATAAACCAAAGTGAATTATCTGCAGGAGACCCTGGCGCATGAATCTGTGCAGCGGGAACGACCTCGGACCACCAGGGGCCGATAGAACCACCGTCTCATGGGGCCGGACTGTCATGGTCAGGGAAAAATCCAATATATATCTGGTGATATCTCGGGTGCTATTAGTGATAGCGCAATAAACCAAAGTGAATTGTCTGCAAGAGGCCCTGGTGCATGAATCTGTGCAGCGGGAACGACCTCGGATCACCAGGGGCCGAGAAAACCACCATCTCATGGGGCCGGACACTCAGGGTCAGGGGAATATCCAATATATATCTGGTGATATCTCGGGTGCTATTAGAGATAGCGCAATAAACCAAAGTGAATTATCTGCAGGAGGCCCTGGCGCATGAATCTGTGCAGCGGGAACGACCTCGGTCTACCAGGGGCCGAGAAAACCACCGTCTCATGGGGCTGGACACTTAGCGCGAGGGAAATATCCAATATATATCTGGTGATATCTCGGGTGCTATTACAGATAGCGCAATAAATCAAAGTGCATTGTCTGTAGGAGGCCCTGGCGCATGAATCTGTGCAGCGGGAACGACCTCGGACCACCAGGGGCCGATAGAACCACCGTCTCATGGGGCCGGACAGTCAGGGTTAGGGAAAAATCCTATATATATCTGGTGATATCTCGGGTGCTATTACAGATAGCGCAATAAATCAAAGTGCATTGTCCGTAGGAGGCCCTGGCGCATGAATCTGTGCAGCGGGAACGACCTCGGACGACCAGGGGCCGAGAAAACCACAGTCTCATGGGGCCGGACACTCAGGGTCAGGGGAAAATCCAATATATATCAGGTGATATCTCGGGTGCTATTAGAGATAGCGCAATAAACCAAAGTGAAATATCTGCGGGAGGTCCTGCCGCATGAATCTGTGCAACGGGAACGACCTCGGACCACCAGGAGCCGAGAAAACCACCGTCTCATGGGGCCGGACACTCAGGGTCAGTGAAAAATCCAATATATATCTGGTGATATCTCGGGTGCTATTAGAGATAGCGCAATAAATCAAAGTGCATTGTCTGTAGGAGGCACTGGCGAATGAATCTGTGCAGCAGGAACGACCTCGGACCACTAGAGGCCGAGAATACCACAGTCTCATGGGGCCGGACATTCAGGGTCAGGGAAAATTCCAATATATATCTGGTGATATCTCGGGTGCTATTAGATACAGCGCAATAAACCAAAGTGAATTTTCTGCAAGAGGCCCTCGCGCATGCATCTGTGCAGCGGGAACGACCTCGGACCACCAGGGGCCGAGAAAACTACAGTCTCATGGGGCCGGACAGTCAGGGTCAGGGGAAAATCCAAATATATCTGGTGATATCTCGGGTGCTATTACAGACAGCGCAATAAATCAAAGTGCATTGTCTGTAGGAGGCCCTGGCGCATAAATGTGGCCAGCGGGAACGACCTCGGACCACCAGGGGCCGAGAAAACCACCGTCTCATTGGGCCGGACCACTCAGGGTCAGGGGAAAATCCAATATATATCTGGTGATATCTCGGGTGTAATTAGAGATAGCGCAATAAACCAAGTGAGTTATCTGCAGGAGGCCCTGGCGCCTGAATCTGTGCAGCGGGAACGACCTCGGACCACCAGCGGCCGAGAAAACCACAGTCTAATGGGGCCGGACACTCAGGGTCAGGGGAAAATCCAATATATATCTGGTGATATCTCGGGTGCTATTAGATACAGCGCAATAATCCAAAGTGAATTTTCTGCAAGAGGCCCTGGCGCATGCATCTGTGCAGCGGGAACGACCTCGGACCACCAGGGGCCGAGAAAACTACAGTCTCATGGGGCCGGACACTCAGGGTCTGGGGAAAATCCAATATATATCTGGTGATATCTTGGGTCCTATTACAAATAGGGCAATAAATCAAAGTGCATTGTCTGTAGGAGTCCCTGACGCATGAATCTGTGCAGCGGGAACGACCTCGGACCACCAGGGGCCGAGAAAACCACAGTCTCATGGGGCCGGACACTCAGGGTCAGGGGAAAATCCAATATATATCTGCTGATATCTCGGGTGCTATTAGAGATAGCGCAATAAATCAAAGTGCATTGTCTGTAGGAGGCACTGGCGAATGAATCTGTGCAGCAGGAACGACCTCGGACCACTAGAGGCCGAGAATACCACAGTCTCATGGGGCCGGACACTCAGGGTCAGGGAAAAATCCAATATTTATGTGGTGATATCTCGGGTGCTATTACATATAGCGCAATAAATCAAAGTGCATTGTCTGTAGGAGGCCCTGGCGCATGAATCTGTGCAGCGGGAACGACCTCGGACCACCAGGGGCCGAGAAAACTACAGTCTCATGCGGCCGGACACTCAGGGTCTGGGGAAAATCCAATATATATCTGGTGATATCTCGGGTCCTATTACAGATAGCGAAATAAATCAAAGTGCATTGTCTGTAGGAGGCCCTGGCGCATGAATCTGTGCAGCGGGAACGACCTCGGACCACCAGGGGCCGAGAAAACCACCGTCTCATGGGGCCGGACACTCAGGGTCAGGGAAAATTCCAATATATATCTGGTGATATCTCGGGTGCTATTAGATACAGCGCAATAAACCAAAGTGAATTTTCTGCAAGAGGCCCTGGCGCATGCATCTGTGCAGCGGGAACGACCTCGGACCACCAGGGGCCGAGAAAACTACAGTCTCATGGGGCCGGACACTCAGGGTCTGGGGAAAATCCAATATATATCTGGTGATATCTCGGGTCCTATTACAAATAGCGCAATAAATCAAAGTGCATTGTCTGTAGGAGGCCCTGACGCATGAATCTGTGCAGCGGGAACGACCTCGGACCACCAGGGGCCGAGAAAACCACCATCTCATGGGGCCGGACACTCAGGGTCAGGGGAAAATCCAATATATATCTGCTGGTATCTCGGGTGCTATTAGAGATAGCGCAATAAATCAAAGTGCATTGTCTGTAGGAGGCACTGGCGAATGAATCTGTGCAGCAGGAACGACCTCGGACCACTAGAGGCCGAGAAAACCACCGTCTCATGGGGCCGGACACTCACGGTCGGGGAAAAATCCAATATATATCTGGTGATATCTCGGGTGCTATTAGCGATAGCGCAATAAACCAAAGTGAATTATCTGCAGGAGACCCTGGCGCATGAATCTGTGCAGCGGGAACGACCTCGGACCACCAGGGGCCGATAGAACCACCGTCTCATGGGGCCGGACTGTCATGGTCAGGGAAAAATCCAATATATATCTGGTGATATCTCGGGTGCTATTAGTGATAGCGCAATAAACCAAAGTGAATTGTCTGCAAGAGGCCCTGGTGCATGAATCTGTGCAGCGGGAACGACCTCGGATCACCAGGGGCCGAGAAAACCACCATCTCATGGGGCCGGACACTCAGGGTCAGGGGAATATCCAATATATATCTGGTGATATCTCGGGTGCTATTAGAGATAGCGCAATAAACCAAAGTGAATTATCTGCAGGAGGCCCTGGCGCATGAATCTGTGCAGCGGGAACGACCTCGGTCTACCAGGGGCCGAGAAAACCACCGTCTCATGGGGCTGGACACTTAGCGCGAGGGAAATATCCAATATATATCTGGTGATATCTCGGGTGCTATTACAGATAGCGCAATAAATCAAAGTGCATTGTCTGTAGGAGGCCCTGGCGCATGAATCTGTGCAGCGGGAACGACCTCGGACCACCAGGGGCCGATAGAACCACCGTCTCATGGGGCCGGACAGTCAGGGTTAGGGAAAAATCCTATATATATCTGGTGATATCTCGGGTGCTATTACAGATAGCGCAATAAATCAAAGTGCATTGTCCGTAGGAGGCCCTGGCGCATGAATCTGTGCAGCGGGAACGACCTCGGACGACCAGGGGCCGAGAAAACCACAGTCTCATGGGGCCGGACACTCAGGGTCAGGGGAAAATCCAATATATATCAGGTGATATCTCGGGTGCTATTAGAGATAGCGCAATAAACCAAAGTGAAATATCTGCGGGAGGTCCTGCCGCATGAATCTGTGCAACGGGAACGACCTCGGACCACCAGGAGCCGAGAAAACCACCGTCTCATGGGGCCGGACACTCAGGGTCAGTGAAAAATCCAATATATATCTGGTGATATCTCGGGTGCTATTAGAGATAGCGCAATAAATCAAAGTGCATTGTCTGTAGGAGGCACTGGCGAATGAATCTGTGCAGCAGGAACGACCTCGGACCACTAGAGGCCGAGAATACCACAGTCTCATGGGGCCGGACATTCAGGGTCAGGGAAAATTCCAATATATATCTGGTGATATCTCGGGTGCTATTAGATACAGCGCAATAAACCAAAGTGAATTTTCTGCAAGAGGCCCTCGCGCATGCATCTGTGCAGCGGGAACGACCTCGGACCACCAGGGGCCGAGAAAACTACAGTCTCATGGGGCCGGACAGTCAGGGTCAGGGGAAAATCCAAATATATCTGGTGATATCTCGGGTGCTATTACAGACAGCGCAATAAATCAAAGTGCATTGTCTGTAGGAGGCCCTGGCGCATAAATGTGGCCAGCGGGAACGACCTCGGACCACCAGGGGCCGAAAAAACCACCGTCTCATTGGGCCGGACCACTCAGGGTCAGGGGAAAATCCAATATATATCTGGTGATATCTCGGGTGTAATTAGAGATAGCGCAATAAACCAAGTGAGTTATCTGCAGGAGGCCCTGGCGCCTGAATCTGTGCAGCGGGAACGACCTCGGACCACCAGCGGCCGAGAAAACCACAGTCTAATGGGGCCGGACACTCAGGGTCAGGGGAAAATCCAATATATATCTGGTGATATCTCGGGTGCTATTAGATACAGCGCAATAATCCAAAGTGAATTTTCTGCAAGAGGCCCTGGCGCATGCATCTGTGCAGCGGGAACGACCTCGGACCACCAGGGGCCGAGAAAACTACAGTCTCATGGGGCCGGACACTCAGGGTCTGGGGAAAATCCAATATATATCTGGTGATATCTTGGGTCCTATTACAAATAGGGCAATAAATCAAAGTGCATTGTCTGTAGGAGTCCCTGACGCATGAATCTGTGCAGCGGGAACGACCTCGGACCACCAGGGGCCGAGAAAACCACAGTCTCATGGGGCCGGACACTCAGGGTCAGGGGAAAATCCAATATATATCTGCTGATATCTCGGGTGCTATTAGAGATAGCGCAATAAATCAAAGTGCATTGTCTGTAGGAGGCACTGGCGAATGAATCTGTGCAGCAGGAACGACCTCGGACCACTAGAGGCCGAGAATACCACAGTCTCATGGGGCCGGACACTCAGGGTCAGGGAAAAATCCAATATTTATGTGGTGATATCTCGGGTGCTATTACATATAGCGCAATAAATCAAAGTGCATTGTCTGTAGGAGGCCCTGGCGCATGAATCTGTGCAGCGGGAACGACCTCGGACCACCAGGGGCCGAGAAAACTACAGTCTCATGCGGCCGGACACTCAGGGTCTGGGGAAAATCCAATATATATCTGGTGATATCTCGGGTCCTATTACAGATAGCGAAATAAATCAAAGTGAATTTTCTGCAAGAGGCCCTGGCGCATGCATCTGTGCAGCGGGAACGACCTCGGACCACCAGGGGCCGAGAAAACTACAGTCTCATGGGGCCGGACACTCAGGGTCTGGGGAAAATCCAATATATATCTGGTGATATCTCGGGTCCTATTACAAATAGCGCAATAAATCAAAGTGCATTGTCTGTAGGAGGCCCTGACGCATGAATCTGTGCAGCGGGAACGACCTCGGACCACCAGGGGCCGAGAAAACCACAGTCTCATGGGGCCGGACACTCAGGGTCAGGGGAAAATCCAATATATATCTGCTGGTATCTCGGGTGCTATTAGAGATAGCGCAATAAATCAAAGTGCATTGTCTGTAGGAGGCACTGGCGAATGAATCTGTGCAGCAGGAACGACCTCGGACCACAAGAGGCCGAGAAAACCACCGTCTCATGGGGCCGGACACTCACGGTCGGGGAAAAATCCAATATATATCTGGTGATATCTCGGGTGCTATTAGTGATAGCGCAATAAACCAAAGTGAATTGTCTGCAAGAGGCCCTGGTGCATGAATCTGTGCAGCGGGAACGACCTCGGATCACCAGGGGCCGAGAAAACCACCATCTCATGGGGCCGGACACTCAGGGTCAGGGGAATATCCAATATATATCTGGTGATATCTCGGGTGCTATTAGAGATAGCGCAATAAACCAAAGTGAATTATCTGCAGGAGGCCCTGGCGCATGAATCTGTGCAGCGGGAACGACCTCGGTCTACCAGGGGCCGAGAAAACCACCGTCTCATGGGGCTGGACACTTAGCGCGAGGGAAATATCCAATATATATCTGGTGATATCTCGGGTGCTATTACAGATAGCGCAATAAATCAAAGTGCATTGTCTGTAGGAGGCCCTGGCGCATGAATCTGTGCAGCGGGAACGACCTCGGACCACCAGGGGCCGATAGAACCACCGTCTCATGGGGCCGGACAGTCAGGGTTAGGGAAAAATCCTATATATATCTGGTGATATCTCGGGTGCTATTACAGATAGCGCAATAAATCAAAGTGCATTGTCCGTAGGAGGCCCTGGCGCATGAATCTGTGCAGCGGGAACGACCTCGGACGACCAGGGGCCGAGAAAACCACAGTCTCATGGGGCCGGACACTCAGGGTCAGGGGAAAATCCAATATATATCAGGTGATATCTCGGGTGCTATTAGAGATAGCGCAATAAACCAAAGTGAAATATCTGCGGGAGGTCCTGCCGCATGAATCTGTGCAACGGGAACGACCTCGGACCACCAGGAGCCGAGAAAACCACCGTCTCATGGGGCCGGACACTCAGGGTCAGTGAAAAATCCAATATATATCTGGTGATATCTCGGGTGCTATTGGAGATAGCGCAATAAATCAAAGTGAATTATCTGCAGGAGGCCCTGGCGCATGAATCTGTGCAGCGGGAACGACCTCGGACCACCAGCGGCCGAGAAAACCACCGTCTCATGGGGCCGGACACTCAGGGTCAGGGAAAAATCCAATATATATTTGGTGATATCTCGGGTGCTATTAGGGATAGCGCAATAAACCAAAGTGAATTATCTGTAGGAGGCCCTGGCGCATGAATCTGTGCAGCGGGAACGACCTCGGACCACCAGGGGCCGAGACAACCACCGTCTCATTGCGCCGGACACTCGGGGTCAGGGTAAAATCCAATATATATCTGGTGACATCTCGGGTGCTATTACATATAGCGCAATAAATCAAAATGCATTGACTGTAGGAGGCCCTGGCGCATGAATCTGTACAGCGGGAACGACCTCGGACCACCAGGGGCCGAGAAAACCACCGTCTCATGGGGCCGGACACTCAGGGTCAGGGAAAAATCCAATATATATCTGTTGATATCTTGGGTGCTATTACAGATAGAGCAATAAATCAAAGTGCATTGTCTGCAGGAGGCCCTGGCGCATGAATCTGTGCAGCGGGAACGACCTCGGACCACCCGGGGCCGAGGAAACTACAGTCACATGGGGCTGGACACTCAGGGTCTGGGGAAAATCCAATATATATCTGGTGATATCTCGGGTCCTATTACAGATAGCGAAATAAACCAAAGTGAATTATCTGCAGGAGGCCCTGGCGCATGAATCTGTGCAGCGGGAACGACCTCGGTCCACCAGGGGCCGAGAAAACCACCGTCTCATGGGGCTGGACACTCAGGGTGAGGGAAATATCCAATATATATCTGGTGATATCTCGAGTGCTATTACAGATAGCGCAATAAATCAAAGTGCATTGTCTGTAGGAGGCCCTGGCGCACGAATCTGTGCAGCGGGAACGACCTCGGACCACCAGGGGCGGAGACAACCACCGGCTCATGGGGCCGGACACTCAGGGTCAGGGAAAAATCCAATACATATCTGGTGATATCTCGGGTGCTATTACAGATAGCGCAATAAATCAAAGTGCATTGTCTGTAGGAGGCCCTGGCGCATGAATCTGTGCAGCGGGAACGACCTCGGAACACCAGGGGCCGAGAAAACCACCGTCCGGAGGGGCCGGACACTTAGGGTCAGTGAAAAATCCAATATATATCTGGTGATATCTCGGGTGCTATTACAGATAGCGCAATAAATCAAAGTGAATTATCTGTAGGAGGCCCTAGCGCATGAATCTGTGCAACGGGAACGACCTCGGACCACCAGGGGCCGAGAAAACCACCGTCTCATGGGGCCGGACACTCAGGGTCAGTGAAAAATCCAATATATATCTGGTGATATCTCGGGTGCTATTGGAGATAGCGCAATAAATCAAAGTGAATTATCTGCAGGAGGCCCTGGCGCATGAATCTGTGCAGCGGGAACGACCTCGGACCACCAGCGGCCGAGAAAACCACCGTCTCATGGGGCCGGACACTCAGGGTCAGGGAAAAATCCAATATATATTTGGTGATATCTCGGGTGCTATTAGGGATAGCGCAATAAACCAAAGTGAATTATCTGTAGGAGGCCCTGGCGCATGAATCTGTGCAGCGGGAACGACCTCGGACCACCAGGGGCCGAGAAAACTGCAGTCTCATGGGGCCTGTCACTCAGGGTCAGGGAAAAATCCAATATATATGTGGTGATATCTCGGGTGCTATTACAGATAACGCAATAAACCAAAGTGAATTATCTGCAGGAGGCCCTGGCGCATGTATCTGTGCAGCGGGAACGACCTCGGACCACCAGGGGCCGAGACAACCACCGTCTCATTGCGCCGGACACTCGGGGTCAGGGTAAAATCCAATATATATCTGGTGACATCTCGGGTGCTATTACATATAGCGCAATAAATCAAAGTGCATTGACTGTAGGAGGCCCTGGCGCATGAATCTGTACAGCGGGAACGACCTCGGACCACCAGGGGCCGAGAAAACCACCGTCTCATGGGGCCGGACACTCAGGGTCAGGGAAAAATCCAATATATATCTCTTGATATCTTGGGTGCTATTACAGATAGAGCAATAAATCAAAGTGCATTGTCTGCAGGAGGCCCTGGCACATGAATCTGTGCAACGGGAACGACCTCGGACCACCAGGGGCCGAGAAAACTACAGTCTCATGGGGCCGGACACTCAGGGTCTGGGGAAAATCCAATATATATCTGGTGATATCTCGGGTGCTATTACAGATAGCGAAATAAACCAAAGTGAATTATCTGCAGCAGGCCCTGGCGCATGAATCTGTGCAGCGGGAACGACCTCGGACCACCAGGGGCCGAGGAAACTACAGTCTCATGGGGCTGGACACTCAGGGTGAGGGAAATATCCAATATATATCTGGTGATATCTCGAGTGCTATTACAGATAGCGCAATAAATCAAAGTGCATTGTCTGTAGGAGGCCCTGGCGCACGAATCTGTGCAGCGGGAACGACCTCGGACCACCAGGGGCGGAGACAACCACCGGCTCATGGGGCCGGAGACTCAGGGTCAGGGAAAAATCCAATATTTATCTGGTGATATCTCGGGTGCTGTTACAGATAGCGCAATAAATCAAAGTGCATTGTCTGTAGGAGGCCCTGGCGCATGAATCTGTGCAGCGGGAACGACCTCGGAACACCAGGGGCCGAGAAAACCACCGTCCCGAGGGGCCGGACACTTAGGGTCAGTGAAAAATCCAATATATATCTGGTGATATCTCGGGTGCTATTAGATACAGCGCAATAATCCAAAGTGAATTTTCTGCAAGAGGCCCTGGCGCATGCATCTGTTCAGCGGGAACGACCTCGGACCACCAGGGGCCGAGAAAACTACAGTCTCATGGGGCCGGACACTCAGGGTCTGGGGAAAATCCAATATATATCTGGTGATATCTTGGGTCCTATTACAAATAGGGCAATAAATCAAAGTGCATTGTCTGTAGGAGTCCCTGACGCATGAATCTGTGCAGCGGGAACGACCTCGGACCACCAGGGGCCGAGAAAACCACAGTCTCATGGGGCCGGACACTCAGGGTCAGGGGAAAATCCAATATATATCTGCTGATATCTCGGGTGCTATTAGAGATAGCGCAATAAATCAAAGTGCATTGTCTGTAGGAGGCACTGGCGAATGAATCTGTGCAGCAGGAACGACCTCGGACCACTAGAGGCCGAGAATACCACAGTCTCATGGGGCCGGACACTCAGGGTCCGGGAAAAATCCAATATTTATGTGGTGATATCTCGGGTGCTATTACATATAGCGCAATAAATCAAAGTGCATTGTCTGTAGGAGGCCCTGGCGCATGAATCTGTGCAGCGGGAACGACCTCGGACGACCAGGGGCCGAGAAAACTACAGTCTCATGCGGCCGGACACTCAGGGTCTGGGGAAAATCCAATATATATCTGGTGATATCTCGGGTCCTATTACAGATAGCGAAATAAATCAAAGTGCATTGTCTGCAGGAGGCCCTGGCGCATGAATGTGTGCAGCGGGAACGACCTCGGACCACCAGGGGCCGAGAAAACCGCAGTCTCATGGGGCCGGACACTCAGGGTCAGGGAAAAATCCAATATATATCTGGTGATATCTCGGGTGCTATTACAGATAGCGCAATAAATCAAAGTGCATTGTCTGTAGGAGGCCCTGGCGCATGAATCTGTGCAGCGGGAACGACCTCGGACGAACAGGGGCCGAGAAAATCACCGTCTCATGGGGCCGGACTGTAAGGGTCAGGGAAAAACCCAATATATATCTGGTGATATCTAGGGTGCTATTAGAGATAGCGCAATAAATCAAAGTGCATTGTCTGCAGGAGGCACTGGCGATTGAATCTGTGCAGCAGGAACGACCTCGGACCACCAGGGGCCGAGAAATTTACTGATATTCGGAATCCGTCACCCAAGGTCATGTAAAAATCCAGCATATATCTGGTGATATCTCGTGTGCTATTACAGATAATGCAATATATCAAAGTGCATTGTCTGCAGGAGGCCCTGGAGCACGAATCTGTGCAACCGGAACGACCTCGGACCACCAGGGGCCGAGAATACCACAGTCTCATGGGGCCGGACACTCAGGGTCAGGGAAAACTCCAATATTTATGTGGTGATATCTCGGGTGCTATTACATATAGCGCAATAAATCAAAGTGCATTGTCTGTAGGAGGCCCTGGCGCATGAATCTGTGCAGCGGGAACGACCTCGGACCACCAGGGGCCGAGAAAACTACAGTCTCATGGGGCCGGACACTCAGGGTCTGGGGAAAATCCAATATATATCTGGTGATATCTCGGGTCCTATTACAGATAGCGAAATAAATCAAAGTGCATTGTCTGTAGGAGGCCCTGGCGCATGAATCTGTGCAGCGGGAACGACCTCGGACCACCAGGGGCCGAGAAAACCACCGTCTCATGGGGCCGGACACTCAGGGTCAGTGAAAAATTCAATATATATCTGGTGATATCTCGGGTGCTATTAGATACAGCGCAATAAACGAAAGTGAATTATCTGCAGGAGGCCCTGGCGGATGAATCTGTGCAGCGGGAACGACCTCGGACCACCAGGGGCCGAGAAAACCACCGTCTCATGGGGCCGGACACTCAGGGTCAGGGAAAATTCCAATATATATCTGGTGATATCTCGGGTGCTATTAGATACAGCGCAATAAACCAAAGTGAATTTTCTGCAAGAGGCCCTGGCGCATGCATCTGTGCAGCGGGAACGACCTCGGACCACCAGGGGCCGAGAAAACTACAGTCTCATGGGGCCGGACACTCAGGGTCAGGGGAAAATCCAATATATATCTGGTGATATCTCGGGTGCTATTACAGACAGCGCAATAAATCAAAGTGCATTGTCTGTAGGAGGCCCTGGCGCATAAATGTGGCCAGCGGGAACGACCTCGGACCACCAGGGGCCGAGAAAACCACCGTCTCATTGGGCCGGACCACTCAGGGTCAGGGGAAAATCCAATATATATCTGGTGATATCTCGGGTGCTATTAGAGATAGCGCAATAAACTAAGTGAGTTATCTGCAGGAGGCCCTGGCGCCTGAATCTGTGCAGCGGGAACGACCTCGGACCACCAGCGGCCGAGAAAACCACAGTCTAATGGGGCCGGACACTCAGGGTCAGGGGAAAATCCAATATATATCTGGTGATATCTCGGGTGCTATTAGATACAGCGCAATAATCCAAAGTGAATTTTCTGCAAGAGGCCCTGGCGCATGCATCTGTGCAGCGGGAACGACCTCGGACCACCAGGGGCCGAGAAAACTACAGTCTCATGGGGCCGGACACTCAGGGTCTGGGGAAAATCCAATATATATCTGGTGATATCTTGGGTCCTATTACAAATAGGGCAATAAATCAAAGTGCATTGTCTGTAGGAGTCCCTGACGCATGAATCTGTGCAGCGGGAACGACCTCGGACCACCAGGGGCCGAGAAAACCACAGTCTCATGGGGCCGGACACTCAGGGTCAGGGGAAAATCCAATATATATCTGCTGATATCTCGGGTGCTATTAGAGATAGCGCAATAAATCAAAGTGCATTGTCTGTAGGAGGCACTGGCGAATGAATCTGTGCAGCAGGAACGACCTCGGACCACTAGAGGCCGAGAATACCACAGTCTCATGGGGCCGGACACTCAGGGTCCGGGAAAAATCCAATATTTATGTGGTGATATCTCGGGTGCTATTACATATAGCGCAATAAATCAAAGTGCATTGTCTGTAGGAGGCCCTGGCGCATGAATCTGTGCAGCGGGAACGACCTCGGACCACCAGGGGCCGAGAAAACAACCGTCTCATGGGGCCGGACACTCAGGGTCAGCGAAAAATCCAATATATATCTGGTGATATCTCGGGTGCTATTACAGATAGCGCAATAAATCAAAGTGCATTGTCTGTAGGAGGCACTGGCGCATGAATTTCGGCAACGGGAACGACCTCGGACCACCGGTGGCCGAGAAAACCGCCGTCTCATGGGGCCGGACACTCAGGGTCTGGGGAAAATCCAATATATATCTGGTGATATCTCGGGTGCTATTAGCGATAGCGCAATAAACCAAAGTGAATTATCTGCAGGAGACCCTGGCGCATGAATCTGTGCAGCGGGAGCGACCTCGGACCACCAGGGGCCGATAGAACCACCGTCTCATGGGGCCGGACTGTCATGGTCAGGGAAAAATCCAATATATATCTGGTGATATCTCGGGTGCTATTAGTGATAGCGCAATAAACCAAAGTGAATTGTCCGCAAGAGGCCCTGGTGCATGAATCTGTGCAGCGGGAACGACCTCGGATCACCAGGGGCCGAGAAAACCACCATCTCATGGGGCCGGACACTCAGGGTCAGGGGAATATCCAATATATATCTGGTGATATCTCGGGTGCTATTAGAGATAGCGCAATAAACCAAAGTGAATTATCTGCAGGAGGCCCTGGCGGATGAATCTGTGCAGCGGGAACGACCTCGGACCACCAGGGGCCGAGAAAACTACAGTCTCATGTGGCCGGACACTCAGGGTCTGGGGAAAATCCAATATATATCTGGTGATATCTCGGGAGCTATTAGCGATAGCCTAATAAACCAAAGTGAATTATCTGCAGGAGGCCCTGGCGCATGAATCTGTGCAGCGGGAACGACCTCGGACCACCAGGGGCCGATATAACCACCGTCTCATGGGGCCGGACTGTCATGGTCAGGGAAAAATCCAATATATATCTGGTGATATCTCGGGTGCTATTACAGATAGCGCAATAAATCAAAGTGCATTGTCTGTAGGAGGCCCTGGCGCATGAATCTGGCCAGCGGGAACGACCACGGACCACCAGGGGCCGAGAAAACCACCGTCTCATGGGGCCGGACACTCAGGGTCAGGGGAAAATCCAATATATATCTGGTGATATCTCGGGTGCTATTAGAGATAGCACAATAAACCAACGTGAAGTATCTGCAGGAGGCCCTGGCGCACGAATGTGTGCAACGGGAACGACCGCGGACAACCACAGGCCGAGAAAACCACCGTCACATGGGGCCGGACAGTCAGGGTTAGGGAAAAATCCTATATATATCTGGTGATATCTCGGGTGCTATTACAGATAGCGCAATAAATCAAAGTGCATTGTCTGTAGGAGGCCCTGGTGCATGAATCTGTGCAGCGGGAACGACCTCGGACGACCAGGGGCCGAGAAAACCACAGTCTCATGGGGCCGGACACTTTGGGTCAGGGGAAAATCCAATATATATCAGGTGATATCTCGGGTGCTATTAGAGATAGCGCAATAAACCAAAGTGAAATATCTGCGGGAGGTCCTGCCGCATGAATCTGTGCAGCGGGAACGACCTCGGACCACCAGCGGCCGAGAAAACCACCGTCTCATGGGGCCAGACACTCAGGGTCAGGGAAAAATCCAATATATATTTGGTGATATCTCGGGTGCTATTAGGGATAGCGCAATAAACCAAAGTGAATTATCTGTAGGAGGCCCTGGCGCATGAATCTGTGCAGCGGGAACGACCTCGGACCACCAGGGGCCGAGAAAACTGCAGTCTCATGGGGCCTGTCACTCAGGGTCAGGGAAAAATCCAATATATATGTGGTGATATCTCGGGTGCTATTACAGATAACGCAATAAACCAAAGTGAATTATCTGCAGGAGGCCCTGGCGCATGAATCTGTGCAGCGGGAACGACCTCGGACCACCAGGGGCCGAGACAACCACCGTCTCATTGCGCCGGACACTCGGGGTCAGGGTAAAATCCAATATATATCTGGTGACATCTCGGGTGCTATTACATATAGCGCAATAAATCAAAGTGCATTGACTGTAGGAGGCCCTGGCGCATGAATCTGTACAGCGGGAACGACCTCGGACCACCAGGGGCCGAGAAAACCACCGTCTCATGGGGCCGGACACTCAGGGTCAGGGAAAAATCCAATATACATCTGTTGATATCTTGGGTGCTATTACAGATAGAGCAATAAATCAAAGTGCATTGTCTGCAGGAGGCCCTGGCACATGAATCTGTGCAACGGGAACGACCTCGGACCACCAGGGGCCGAGAAAACTACAGTCTCATGGGGCCGGACACTCAGGGTCTGGGGAAAATCCAATATATATCTGGTGATATCTCGGGTGCTATTACAGATAGCGAAATAAACCAAAGTGAATTATCTGCAGCAGGCCCTGGCGCATGAATCTGTGCAGCGGGAACGACCTCGGACCACCAGGGGCCGAGGAAACTACAGTCACATGGGGCTGGACACTCAGGGTCTGGGGAAAATCCAATATATATCTGGTGATATCTCGGGTCCTATTACAGATAGCGAAATAAACCAAAGTGAATTATCTGCAGGAGGCCCTGGCGCATGAATCTGTGCAGCGGGAACAACCTCGGACCACCAGGGGCCGAGAAAACCACAGTCTCATGGAGCCGGACACTCAGGGTCAGGGCAAAATCCAATATATATCTGGTGATATCTCGGGTGCTATTAGAGATAGCGCAATAAACCAAAGTGAATTATCTGCAGGAGGCCCTGGCGCATGAATGTGTGCAGCGGGAACGACCTCGGACCACCAGGGGCCGAGAAAACCGCAGTCTCATGGGGCCGGACACTCAGCGTCAGGGAAAAATCCAATATATATCTGGTGATATCTCGGGTGCTATTACAGATTGCGCAATAAATCAAAGTGCATTGTCTGTAGGAGGCCCTGGCGCATGAATCTGTGCAGCGGGAACGACCTTGGACGAACAGGGGCCGAGAAAACCACAGTCTCATGGGGCCGGACACTCAGGGTCAAGGGAAAATCCAATATATATGTGGTGATATCACGGGTGCTATTAGAGATAGCGCAATAAATCAAAGTGCATTTTCTGTAGGAGGCCCTGGCGCATGAATCTGTGCAGCAGGAACGACGTCGGCACACCAGGGGCCGAGAAAACCACCGTCTCATGGGGCCGGACACTCAGGGTCAGTGAAAAATCCAATATATATCTGGTGATATCTCGGGTGCTATTACAGATAGCGCAATAAATCAAAGTCCATTGTCTGTAGGAGACCCTGGCGCATGAATCTGTGCAGCGGGAACGACCTCGAACCACCAGGGGCCGAGAAAACGACCGTCTCATCGGGCCGGACACTCAGGGTCAGTGAAAAATCCAATATATATCTGGTGATATCTCGGGTGCTATTACAGATAGCGCAATAAATCAAAGTGCATTGTCTGTAGGAGGCCCTGGCGCATGAATCTGTACAGCGGGAACGACCTCGGACCACCAGGGGCCGAGGAAACCACCGTCACATGGGGCCGGACACTCAGGGTCCGGGAAAAATCCAATATTTATGTGGTGATATCTCGGGTGCTATTACATATAGCGCAATAAATCAAAGTGCATTGTCTGTAGGAGGCCCTGGCGCATGAATCTGTGCAGCGGGAACGACCTCGGACCACCAGGGGCCGAGAAAACTACAGTCTCATGCGGCCGGACACTCAGGGTCTGGGGAAAATCCAATATATATCTGGTGATATCTCGGGTCCTATTACAGATAGCGAAATAAATCAAAGTGCATTGTCTGTAGGAGGCCCTGGCGCATGAATCTGTGCAGCGGGAACGACCTCGGACCACCAGGGGCCGAGAAAACCACCGTCTCATGGGGCCGGACACTCAGGGTCAGGGAAAATTCCAATATATATCTGGTGATATCTCGGGTGCTATTAGATACAGCGCAATAAACCAAAGTGAATTTTCTGCAAGAGGCCCTGGCGCATGCATCTGTGCAGCGGGAACGACCTCGGACCACCAGGGGCCGAGAAAACTACAGTCTCATGGGGCCGGACACTCAGGGTCTGGGGAAAATCCAATATATATCTGGTGATATCTCGGGTCCTATTACAAATAGCGCAATAAATCAAAGTGCATTGTCTGTAGGAGGCCCTGACGCATGAATCTGTGCAGCGGGAACGACCTCGGACCACCAGGGGCCGAGAAAACCACAGTCTCATGGGGCCGGACACTCAGGGTCAGGGGAAAATCCAATATATATCTGCTGGTATCTCGGGTGCTATTAGAGATAGCGCAATAAATCAAAGTGCATTGTCTGTAGGAGGCACTGGCGAATGAATCTGTGCAGCAGGAACGACCTCGGACCACTAGAGGCCGAGAAAACCACCGTCTCATGGGGCCGGACACTCACGGTCGGGGAAAAATCCAATATATATCTGGTGATATCTCGGGTGCTATTAGCGATAGCGCAATAAACCAAAGTGAATTATCTGCAGGAGACCCTGGCGCATGAATCTGTGCAGCGGGAGCGACCTCGGACCACCAGGGGCCGATAGAACCACCGTCTCATGGGGCCGGACTGTCATGGTCAGGGAAAAATCCAATATATATCTGGTGATATCTCGGGTGCTATTAGTGATAGCGCAATAAACCAAAGTGAATTGTCCGCAAGAGGCCCTGGTGCATGAATCTGTGCAGCGGGAACGACCTCGGATCACCAGGGGCCGAGAAAACCACCATCTCATGGGGCCGGACACTCAGGGTCAGGGGAATATCCAATATATATCTGGTGATATCTCGGGTGCTATTAGAGATAGCGCAATAAACCAAAGTGAATTATCTGCAGGAGGCCCTGGCGCATGAATCTGTGCAGCGGGAACGACCTCGGTCTACCAGGGGCCGAGAAAACCACCGTCTCATGGGGCTGGACACTTAGCGCGAGGGAAATATCCAATATATATCTGGTGATATCTCGGGTGCTATTACAGATAGCGCAATAAATCAAAGTGCATTGTCTGTAGGAGGCCCTGGCGCATGAATCTGTGCAGCGGGAACGACCTCGGACCACCAGGGGCCGAGAAAACCACAGTCTCATGGGGCCGGACACTCAGGGTCAGGGGAAAATCCAATATATATCAGGTGATATCTCGGGTGCTATTAGAGATAGCGCAATAAACCAAAGTGCCTTGTCTGCAGGAAGCCCCGGGGCATGATTCTGTGCAGCGGGAACGACCTCGGACCACCAGGGGCCGAGAAAATCACCGTCTCATGGGGCCGGACTGTAAGGGTCAGGGAAAAACCCAATATATATCTGGTGATATCTAGGGTGCTATTAGAGATAGCGCAATAAATCAAAGTGCATTGTCTGTAGGAGGCACTGGCGATTGAATCTGTGCAGCAGGAACGACCTCGGACCACCAGGGGCCGAGAAATTTACTGATATTCGGAATCCGTCACCCAAGGTCATGTAAAAATCCAGCATATATCTGGTGATATCTCGTGTGCTATTACAGATAATGCAATAAATCAAAGTGCATTGTCTGCAGGAGGCCCTGGAGCACGAATCTGTGCAACCGGAACGACCTCGGACCACCAGGGGCCGAGAATACCACAGTCTCATGGGGCCGGACACTCAGGGTCAGGGAAAACTCCAATATTTATGTGGTGATATCTCGGGTGCTATTACATATAGCGCAATAAATCAAAGTGCATTGTCTGTAGGAGGCCCTGGCGCATGAATCTGTGCAGCGGGAACGACCTCGGACCACCAGGGGCCGAGAAAACTACAGTCTCATGCGGCCGGACACTCAGGGTCTGGGGAAAATCCAATATATATCTGGTGATATCTCGGGTCCTATTACAGATAGCGAAATAAATCAAAGTGCATTGTCTGTAGGAGGCCCTGGCGCATGAATCTGTGCAGCGGGAACGACCTCGGACCACCAGGGGCCGAGAAAACCACCGTCTCATGGGGCCGGACACTCAGGGTCAGTGAAAAATCCAATATATATCTGGTGATATCTCGGGTGCTATTAGATACAGCGCAATAAACGAAAGTGAATTATCTGCAGGAGGCCCTGGTGCATGAATCTGTGCAGCGGGAACGACCTCGGACGACCAGGGGCCGAGAAAACCACAGTCTCATGGGGCCGGACACTCAGGGTCAGGGGAAAATCCAATATATATCAGGTGATATCTCGGGTGCTATTAGAGATAGCGCAATAAACCAAAGTGAAATATCTGCGGGAGGTCCTGCCGCATGAATCTGTGCAGCGGGAACGACCTCGGACCACCAGCGGCCGAGAAAACCACCGTCTCATGGGGCCAGACACTCAGGGTCAGGGAAAAATCCAATATATATTTGGTGATATCTCGGGTGCTATTAGGGATAGCGCAATAAACCAAAGTGAATTATCTGTAGGAGGCCCTGGCGCATGAATCTGTGCAGCGGGAACGACCTCGGACCACCAGGGGCCGAGAAAACTGCAGTCTCATGGGGCCTGTCACTCAGGGTCAGGGAAAAATCCAATATATATGTGGTGATATCTCGGGTGCTATTACAGATAACGCAATAAACCAAAGTGAATTATCTGCAGGAGGCCCTGGCGCATGAATCTGTGCAGCGGGAACGACCTCGGACCACCAGGGGCCGAGACAACCACCGTCTCATTGCGCCGGACACTCGGGGTCAGGGTAAAATCCCATATATATCTGGTGACATCTCGGGTGCTATTACATATAGCGCAATAAATCAAAGTGCATTGACTGTAGGAGGCCCTGGCGCATGAATCTGTACAGCGGGAACGACCTCGGACCACCAGGGGCCGAGAAAACCACCGTCTCATGGGGCCGGACACTCAGGGTCAGGGAAAAATCCAATATACATCTGTTGATATCTTGGGTGCTATTACAGATAGAGCAATAAATCAAAGTGCATTGTCTGCAGGAGGCCCTGGCACATGAATCTGTGCAACGGGAACGACCTCGGACCACCAGGGGCCGAGAAAACTACAGTCTCATGGGGCCGGACACTCAGGGTCTGGGGAAAATCCAATATATATCTGGTGATATCTCGGGTGCTATTACAGATAGCGAAATAAACCAAAGTGAATTATCTGCAGCAGGCCCTGGCGCATGAATCTGTGCAGCGGGAACGACCTCGGACCACCAGGGGCCGAGGAAACTACAGTCACATGGGGCTGGACACTCAGGGTCTGGGGAAAATCCAATATATATCTGGTGATATCTCGGGTCCTATTACAGATAGCGAAATAAACCAAAGTGAATTATCTGCAGGAGGCCCTGGCGCATGAATCTGTGCAGCGGGAACGACCTCGGTCCACCAGGGGCCGAGAAAACCACCGTCTCATGGGGCTGGACACTCAGGGTGAGGGAAATATCCAATATATATCTGGTGATATCTCGAGTGCTATTACAGATAGCGCAATAAATCAAAGTGCATTGTCTGTAGGAGGCCCTGGCGCACGAATCTGTGCAGCGGGAACGACCTCGGACCACCAGGGGCGGAGACAACCACCGGCTCATGGGGCCGGAGACTCAGGGTCAGGGAAAAATCCAATATTTATCTGGTGATATCTCGGGTGCTGTTACAGATAGCGCAATAAATCAAAGTGCATTGTCTGTAGGAGGCCCTGGCGCACGGATCTGTGCAGCGGGAACGACCTCGGACCACCAGGGGCGGAGACAACCACCGTCCCGAGGGGCCGGACACTTAGGGTCAGTGAAAAATCCAATATATATCTGGTGATATCTTGGGGGCTATTAGAGATAGCGCAATAAACCAAAGTGAATTATCTGCAGCAGGCCCTGGCGCATGAATCTGTGCAGCGGAAACGACCTCGGACCACCAGGGGCCGAGAAAACTACAGTCACATGGGGCTGGACACTCAGGGTCTGGGGAAAATCCAATATATATCTGGTGATATCTTGGGGGCTATTAGAGATAGCGCAATAAACCAAAGTGAATTATCTGCAGGAGGCCCTGGCGCATGAATCTGTGCAACGGGAACGACCTCGGACCACCAGGGGCGGAGAAAACCACAGTCTCATGGGGCCGGACACTCAGGGTCTGGGGAAAATCCAATATATATCTGGTGATATCTCGGGTCCTATTACAGATAGCGAAATAAACCAAAGCGAATTATCTGCAGGAGGCCCTGGCGCATGAATCTGTGCAGCGGGAACGACCTCTGTCCACCAGGGGCCGAGAAAACCACCGTCTCATGGGGCCGGACACTCAGGGTCAGGGGAAAATCCAATATATATCTGGTGATATCTCGGGTGCTATTACAGATAGAGCAATACATCAAAGTGCATTGTCTGTAGGAGGCCCTGGCGCATGAATCTGTGCAGCGGGAACAACCTCGGACCACCAGGGGCCGAGAAAACCACAGTCTCATGGGGCCGGACACTCAGGGTCAGGGCAAAATCCAATATATATCTGGTGATATCTCGGGTGCTATTAGAGATAGCGCAATAAACCAAAGTGAATTATCTGCAGGAGGCCCTGGCGCATGAATGTGTGCAGCGGGAACGACCTCGGACCACCAGGGGCCGAGAAAACCGCAGTCTCATGGGGCCGGACACTCAGCGTCAGGGAAAAATCCAATATATATCTGGTGATATCTCGGGTGCTATTACAGATTGCGCAATAAATCAAAGTGCATTGTCTGTAGGAGGCCCTGGCGCATGAATCTGTGCAGCGGGAACGACCTTGGACGAACAGGGGCCGAGAAAACCACAGTCTCATGGGGCCGGACACTCAGGGTCAAGGGAAAATCCAATATATATGTGGTGATATCACGGGTGCTATTAGAGATAGCGCAATAAATCAAAGTGCATTTTCTGTAGGAGGCCCTGGCGCATGAATCTGTGCAGCAGGAACGACGTCGGCACACCAGGGGCCGAGAAAACCACCGTCTCATGGGGCCGGACACTCAGGGTCAGTGAAAAATCCAATATATATCTGGTGATATCTCGGGTGCTATTACAGATAGCGCAATAAATCAAAGTCCATTGTCTGTAGGAGACCCTGGCGCATGAATCTGTGCAGCGGGAACGACCTCGGACCACCAGGGGCCGAGAAAACGACCGTCTCATCGGGCCGGACACTCAGGGTCAGTGAAAAATCCAATATATATCTGGTGATATCTCGGGTGCTATTACAGATAGCGCAATAAATCAAAGTGCATTGTCTGTAGGAGGCCCTGGCGCATGAATCTGTACAGCGGGAACGACCTCGGACCACCAGGGGCCGAGGAAACCACCGTCACATGGGGCCGGACACACTGGGTCAGGGAAAAATCCAATATATATGTGGTGATATCTCGGGTGCTATTACAGATAGCGCAATAAATCAAAGTGCATTGTCTGTAGGAGGCCATGGCGCATGAATCCGTGCAGCGGGAACGACCTTGTACCACCAGGGGCCGAGAAAACTACAGTCTCATGGGGCCGGACACTCAGTGTCTGGGGAATATCCAATATATATCTGGTGATATCTCGGGTCCTATTACAGATAGCGAAATAAATCAAAGTGCATTGTCTGTAGGAGGCCCTGGCGCATGAATCTGTGCAGCGGGAACGACCTCGGACCACCAGGGGCCGAGAAAACCACCGTCCCGTGGGGCCGGACACTTAGGGTCAGTGAAAAATCCAATATATATCTGGTGATATCTCGGGTGCTATTACAGATAGCGCAATAAACCAAAGTGAATTATCTGCAGGAGGCCCTGGCGCATGAATCTGTGCAACGGGAACGACCTCGGACCACCAGGGGCCGAAAAAACCACAGTCTCATGGGGCCGGACACTCAGGGTCAGGGAAAAATCCAATATATATCTGGTGATATCTCGGGTGCTATTACAGATAGCGCAATAAATCAAAGTGAATAATCTGCAGGAGGCCCTGGCACATGAATCTGTGCAACGGGAACGACCTCGTACCACCAGGGGCGGAGAAAACCAGTCTCATGGGGCCGGACACTCAGGGTCAGGGAAAAATCCACTATATATCTGGTGATATCTTGGGGGCTATTAGAGATAGCGCAATAAACCAAAGTGAATTATCTGCAGGAGGCCCTGGCGCATGAATCTGTGCAGCGGGAACGACCTCGGACCACCAGGGGCCGAGAAAACCACAGTCTCATGGGGCCGGACACTCAGGGTCAGGGGAAAATCCAATATACATCTGGTGATATCTCGGGTGCTATTAGAGATAGCGCAATAAACCAAAGCGAATTATCTGCAGGAGGCGCTGGCGCATGAATCTGTGCAACGGGAACGACCTCGGACCACCAGGGGCCTAGAAAACCACAGTCTCATGGGGCCGGACACTCAGGGTCAGGGGAAAATCCAATATATATCTGGTGATATCTCGGGTGCTATTACAGATAGAGCAATACATCAAAGTGCATTGTCTGTAGGAGGCCCTGGCGCATAAATCAGTGCAGCGGGAACGACCTCGGACGACCAGGGGCCGAGAAAACCACATTCTCATGGGGCCGGACACTCAGGGTCTGGGGAATATCCAATATATATGTGGTGATATCTCGGGTGCTATTACAGATAGCGCAATAAATCAAAGTGCATTGTCTGTAGGTGGCCCTGGCGCATGAATCTGTGCAGCAAGAACGACCTCGGACCACCAGGGGCCGAGAAAACGACCGTCTCATGGGGCCGGACGCTCAGGGTCAGTGAAAAATCCAATATATATCTGGTGATATCTCGTGTGCTATTACAGATAGCGCAATAAATCAAAGTGCATTGTCTGTAGGAGGCCCTGGCGCATGAATCTGTGCAGCGGCAACGACCTCGGACCACCAGGGGCCGAGAAAACCACAGCCTCATGGGGCCGGACACTCAGGGTCAGTGAAAAATCCAATATATATCTGGTGATATCTCGGGTGCCATTACAGATAGCGCAATAAATCAAAGTGCATTGTCTGTAGGAGACCCTGGGGCATGAATCTGTGCAGCGGGAACGACCACGGACCACCAGGGGCCGAGAAAACTACAGTCTCATGGGGCCGGACACTCAGTGTCTGGGGAATATCCAATATATATCTGGTGATATCTCGGGTCCTATTACAGATAGCGAAATAAATCAAAGTGCATTGTCTGTAGGAGGCCCTGGCGCATGAATCTGTGCAGCGGGAACGACCTCGGACCACCAGGGGCCGAGGAAACCACAGTCTCATGGGGCCGGACACTCAGGGTCAGGGGAAAATCCAATATATATCTGGTGATATCTCGGGTGCTATTACAGATAGCGCAATAAATCAAAGTGCATTGTCTGTAGGAGACCCTGGGGCATGAATCTGTGCAGCGGGAACGACATCGGACCACCAGGGGCCGAGAAAACCACAGTCTCATGGGGCCGGACACTCAGGGTCAGGGGAAAATCCAATATATATCTGGTGATATCTCGGGTGCTATTAGAGATAGCGCAATAAACCGAAGTGAATTATCTGCAGGAGGCCCTGGCGCATGAATCTGTGCAACGGGAACGGCCTCGGACCACCAGGGGCCGAGAAAACGACAGTCTCATGGGACCGGACACTCAGGGTCAGGGGAAAATCCAATATATATCTGGTGATATCTCGGGTGCTATTAGAGATAGCGCCATAAACCAAAGTGAATTATCTGCAGGAGGCCCTGGCGCATGAAACTGTTTAACGGGAACGACCTCGGACCACCAGGGGCCGAGAAAACCACAGTCTCATGGGGCCGGACACTCAGGGTCAGTGAAAAATCCAATATATATCTGTTGATATCTCGGGTGCTATTACAGATAGCGGAATAAATCAAAGTCCATTGTCTGTAGGAGACCCTGGCGCATGAATCTGTGCAGCGGGAACGACCTCTGAACACCAGGGGCCGAGAAAACCACCGTCTCATGGGGCCGGACACTCAGGGTCAGTGAAAAATCCAATATATATCTGGTGATATCTCGGGTGCTATTACAGATAGCGCAATAAATCAAAGTGCATTGTCTGTAGGAGACCCTGGGGCATGAATCTGTGCAGCGGGAACGACCACGGACCACCAGGGGCCGAGAAAACTACAGTCTCATGGGGCCGGACACTCAGTGTCTGGGGAATATCCAATATATATCTGGTGATATCTCGGGTCCTATTACAGATAGCGAAATAAATCAAAGTGCATTGTCTGTAGGAGGCCCTGGCGCATGAATCTGTGCAGCGGGAACGACCTCGGACCACCAGGGGCCGAGGAAACCACAGTCTCATGGGGCCGGACACTCAGGGTCAGGGGAAAATCCAATATATATCTGGTGATATCTCGGGTGCTATTAGAGATAGCGCCATAAACCAAAGTGAATTATCTGCAGGAGGCCCTGGCGCATGAAACTGTTTAACGGGAACGACCTCGGACCACCAGGGGCCGAGAAAACGACAGTCTCATGGGGCCGGACACTCAGGGTCAGGGGAAAATCCAATATATATCTGGTGATATCTCGGGTGCTATTAGAGATAGCGCCATAAACCAAAGTGAATTATCTGCAGGAGGCCCTGGCGCATGAAACTGTTTAACGGGAACGACCTCGGACCACCAGGGGCCGAGAAAACCACAGTCTCATGGGGCCGGACAGTCAGGGTCAGGGAAAAATCCTATATATATCTGGTGATATCTCGGGTGCTATTAGAGATACCGCAATAAATCAAAGTGCATTGTCTGTAGTAGGCCCTGGCGCTTAAATCAGTGCAGCGGGAACGACCTCGGACGACCAGGGGCCGAGAAAACCACATTCTCATGGGGCCAGACACTCAGGGTCTGGGGAATATCCAATATATATGTGGTGATATCTCGGGTGCTATTAGAGATAGCGCAATAAATCAAAGTGCATTGTCTGTAGGAGGCCCTGGCGCATGAATCTGTGCAGCAAGAACGACCTCGGACCACCAGGGGCCGAGAAAACGACCGTCTCATGGGGCCGGACGCTCAGGGTCAGTGTAAAATCCAATATATATCTGGTGATATCTCGTGTGCTATTACAGATAGCGCAATAAATCAAAGTGCATTGTCTGTAGGAGGCCCTGGCGCATGAATCTGTGCAGCGGCAACGACCTCGGACCACCAGGGGCCGAGAAAACCACAGCCTCATGGGGCCGGACACTCAGGGTCGGTGAAAAATCCAATATATATCTGGTGATATCTCGGGTGCCATTACAGATAGCGCAATAAATCAAAGTGCATTGTCTGTAGGAGATCCAGGCGCACGAATCTGTGCAGCGGGAACGTCCTCGGGCCTCCAGGGGCCGAGACAACCACCGTCTCATGGGGCCGGACACTCAGGGTCAGGGTAAAATCCAATATATATCTGGTGATATCTCGGGTGCTATTAGAGATAGCGCAATAAACCGAAGTGAATTATCTGCAGGAGGCCCTGCCGCATGAATCTGTGCAACGGGAACGGCCTCGGACCACCAGGGGCCGAGAAAACGACAGTCTCATGGGGCCGGACACTGAGGGTCAGGGGAAAATCCAATATATATCTGGTGATATCTCGGGTGCTATTAGAGATAGCGCCATAAACCAAAGTGAATTATCTGCAGGAGGCCCTGGCGCATGAAACTGTTTAACGGGAACGACCTCGGACCACCAGGGGCCGAGAAAACCACAGTCTCATGGGGCCGGACAGTCAGGGTCAGGGAAAAATTTTATATATATCTGGTGATATCTCGTGTGCTATTACAGATAGCGCAATAAATCAAAGTGCATTGTCTGTAGGAGGCCCTGGCGCATGAATCTGTGCAGCGGCAACGACCTCGGACCACCAGGGGCCGAGAAAACCACAGCCTCATGGGGCCGGACACTCAGGGTCGGTGAAAAATCCAATATATATCTGGTGATATCTCGGGTGCCATTACAGATAGCGCAATAAATCAAAGTGCATTGTCTGTAGGAGATCCTGGCGCATGAATCTGTGCAGCGGGAACGTCCTCAGGCCTCCAGGGGCCGAGACAACCACCGTCTCATGGGGCCGGACACTCAGGGTCAGGGTAAAATCCAATATATATCTGGTGATATCTCGGGTGCTATTACAGATAGCGCAATAAACCAAAGTGCGTTGTCTGCAGGAGGCACTGGCGCATGAATCTGTGCTGCGGCAACGACCTCGGACCACCAGGGGCCGAGAAGACCACCGTCTCATGGGGCCGGACACTCAGGGTCAGGGGAAAATCCAATATATATCTGGTGATATCTCGGGTGCTAATAGAGATAGCGCCATAAACCAAAGTGAATTATCTGCAGGAGGCCCTGGCGCATGAAACTGTTTAACGGGAACGACCTCGGACCACCAGGGGCCGAGAAAACCACAGTCTCATGGGGCCGGACAGTCAGGGTCAGGGAAAAATCCTATATATATCTGGTGATATCTCGGGTGCTATTAGAGATACCGCAATAAATCAAAGTGCATTGTCTGTAGTAGGCCCTGGCGCTTAAATCAGTGCAGCGGGAACGACCTCGGACGACCAGGGGCCGAGAAAACCACATTCTCATGGGGCCAGACACTCAGGGTCTGGGGAATATCCAATATATATGTGGTGATATCTCGGGTGCTATTAGAGATAGCGCAATAAATCAAAGTGCATTGTCTGTAGGAGGCCCTGGCGCATGAATCTGTGCAGCAAGAACGACCTCGGACCACCAGGGGCCGAGAAAACGACCGTCTCATGGGGCCGGACGCTCAGGGTCAGTGAAAAATCCAATATATATCTGGTGATATCTCGTGTGCTATTACAGATAGCGCAATAAATCAAAGTGCATTGTCTGTAGGAGGCCCTGGCGCATGAATCTGTGCAGCGGCAACGACCTCGGACCACCAGGGGCCGAGAAAACCACAGCCTCATGGGGCCGGACACTCAGGGTCGGTGAAAAATCCAATATATATCTGGTGATATCTCGGGTGCCATTACAGATAGCGCAATAAATCAAAGTGCATTGTCTGTAGGAGATCCAGGCGCACGAATCTGTGCAGCGGGAACGTCCTCGGGCCTCCAGGGGCCGAGACAACCACCGTCTCATGGGGCCGGACACTCAGGGTCAGGGTAAAATCCAATATATATCTGGTGATATCTCGGGTGCTATTACAGATAGCGCAATAAACCAAAGTGCGTTGTCTGCAGGAGGCCCTGGCGCATGAATCTGTGCTGCGGCAACGACCTCGGACCACCAGGGGCCGAGAAGACCACCGTCTCATGGGGCCGGACACTCAGGGTCAGGGGAAAATCCAATATATATCTGGTGATATCTCGGGTGCTATTAGAGATAGCGCAATAAACCAAAGTGAATTATCTGCAGGAGGCCCTGGCGCATGAATCTGTGCAGCGGGAACGACATCGGACCACCAGGGGCCGAGAAAACAAACGTCTCATGGGGCCGGACACTCAGGGCCAGGGAAAAATCCAGTATATATCTGGTGATATCTCGGGTGCTATTACAGATAGCGCAATAAATCAAAGTGCATTGTCTGTAGGAGGCCCTGGCTCATGAATCTGTGCAGCGGGAACCACCTCGGACCACCAGGCGCCGAGAAAACCACCGTCTCATGAGGCCGGACACTCAGGGTCAGGGAAAAATCTAATATATATCTGGTGATATCTCGGGTGCTATTAAAGATAGCGCCATAAACCAAAGTGAATTATCTGCAGGAGGCCCTGGCGCATGAAACTGTTTAACGGGAACGACCTCGGACCACCAGGGGCCGAGAAAAACAAAGTCTCATTGGGCAGGACACTCAGGGTCAGGGGAAAATCCAATATATATCTGGTGATATCTCGGGTGCTATTACAGATAGCGCAATAAACCAAAGTGAATTATCTGCAGGAGGCCCTGGCGCATGAAACTGTTTAACGGGAACGACCTCGGACCACCAGGGGCCGAGAAAACCACAGTCTCATGGGGCCGGACACTCAGGGTCAGGGGAAAATCCAATATATATCTGGTGATATCTCGGGTGCTATTAGAGATAGCGCAATAAACCGAAGTGAATTATCTGCAGGAGGCCCTGCCGCATGAATCTGTGCAACGGGAACGGCCTCGGACCACCAGGGGCCGAGAAAACGACAGTCTCATGGGGCCGGACACTCAGGGTCAGGGGAAAATCCAATATATATCTGGTGATATCTCGGGTGCTATTAGAGATAGCGCCATAAACCAAAGTGAATTATCTGCAGGAGGCCCTGGCGCATGAAACTGTTTAACGGGAACGACCTCGGACCACCAGGGGCCGAGAAAACCACAGTCTCATGGGGCCGGACAGTCAGGGTCAGGGAAAAATTTTATATATATCTGGTGATATCTCGTGTGCTATTACAGATAGCGCAATAAATCAAAGTGCATTGTCTGTAGGAGGCCCTGGCGCATGAATCTGTGCAGCGGCAACGACCTCGGACCACCAGGGGCCGAGAAAACCACAGCCTCATGGGGCCGGACACTCAGGGTCGGTGAAAAATCCAATATATATCTGGTGATATCTCGGGTGCCATTACAGATAGCGCAATAAATCAAAGTGCATTGTCTGTAGGAGATCCTGGCGCATGAATCTGTGCAGCGGGAACGTCCTCAGGCCTCCAGGGGCCGAGACAACCACCGTCTCATGGGGCCGGCCACTCAGGGTCAGGGTAAAATCCAATATATATCTGGTGATATCTCGGGTGCTATTACAGATAGCGCAATAAACCAAAGTGCGTTGTCTGCAGGAGGCCCTGGCGCATGAATCTGTGCTGCGGCAACGACCTCGGACCACCAGGGGCCGAGAAGACCACCGTCTCATGGGGCCGGACACTCAGGGTCAGGGGAAAATCCAATATATATCTGGTGATATCTCGGGTGCTATTAGAGATAGCGCAATAAACCAAAGTGAATTATCTGCAGGAGGCCCTGGCGCATGAATCTGTGCAGCGGGAACGACATCGGACCACCAGGGGCCGAGAAAACGACCGTCTCATGGGGCCGGACACTCAGGGTCTGGGGAATATCCAATATATATCTGGTGATATGTCGGGTCCTATTACAGATAGCGATGTAAACCAAAGTGAATTATCTGCAGGAGGCCCTGGCGCATGAATCTGTGCAGCGGGAACGAGCTCGGACCACCAGGGGCCGAGAAAACCACAATCTCATGGGGCCGGACACTCAGGGTCAGGGGAAAATCCAATATATATCTGGTGATATCTCGGGTGCTATTACAGATAGCGCAAGAAATCAAAGTGCATTGTCTGTAGGAGACCCTGGCGCATGAATCTGTGCAGCGGGAACGACCTCGGATCACCAGTGGCCGAGAAAACTACAGTCGCATGGGGCCGGACACTCAGGGTCTGGGGAATATCCAATATATATCTGGTGATATCACGGGTCCTATTACAGATAGCGAAGTAAACCAAAGTGAATTATCTGCAGGAGGCCCTGGCGCATGAATCTGTGCAGCGGGAACGACCTCGGACCACCAGGGGCCGAGAAAACCACAATCTCATGGGGCCGGACACTCAGGGTCAGGGGAAAATCCAATATATATCTGGTGATATCTCGGGTGCTATTACAGATAGCGCAAGAAATCAAAGTGCATTGTCTGTAGGAGACCCTGGCGCATGAATCTGTGCAGCGGGAACGACCTCGGACCACCAGGGGCCGAGAAAACGACCGTCTCATCGGGCCGGACGCTCAGGGTCAGTGAAAAATCCAATATATATCTGGTGATATCTCGGGTGCTATTACAGATAGCGAAGTAAACCAAAGTGAATTATCTGCAGGAGGCCCTGGCGCATGAATCTGTGCAGCGGGAACGACCTCGGACCACCAGGGGCCGAGAAAACCACAATCTCATGGGGCCGGACACTCAGGGTCAGGGGAAAATCCAATATATATCTGGTGATATCTCGGGTCCTATTACAGATAGCGAAATAAATCAAAGTGCATTGTCTGTAGGAGGCCCTGGCGCATGAATCTGTGCACCGGGAACGACCTCGGACCACCAGGGGCCGAGGAAACCACAGTCTCATGGGGCCGGACACTCAGGGTCAGGGGAAAATCCAATATATATCTGGTGATATCTCGGGTGCTATTAGAGATAGCGCAATAAACCGAAGTGAATTATCTGCAGGAGGCCCTGGCGCATGAATCTGTGCAACGGGAACGGCCTCGGACCACCAGGGGCCGAGAAAACGACAGTCTCATGGGGCCGGACACTCAGGGTCAGGGGAAAATCCAATATATATCTGGTGATATCTCGGGTCCTATTACAGATAGCGAAATAAATCAAAGTGCATTGTCTGTAGGAGGCCCTGGCGCATGAATCTGGGCAGCGGGGACGACCTCGGACAACCAGGGGCCGAGAAAACCACAGTCTCATAGGGCCGGACACTCAGGGTCAGGGGAAAATCCAATATATATCTGGTGATATCTCGGGTGCTATTACAGATAGCGCAAGAAATCAAAGTGCATTGTCTGTAGGAGACCCTGGCGCATGAATCTGTGCAGCGGGAACGACCTCGGACCACCAGGGGCCGAGAAAACGACCGTCTCATCGGGCCGGACGCTCAGGGTCAGTGAAAAATCCAATATATATCTGGTGATATCTCGGGTGCTATTACAGATAGCGAAGTAAACCAAAGTGAATTATCTGCAGGAGGCCCTGGCGCATGAATCTGTGCAGCGGGAACGACCTCGGACCACCAGGGGCCGAGAAAACCACAATCTCATGGGGCCGGACACTCAGGGTCAGGGGAAAATCCAATATATATCTGGTGATATCTCGGGTCCTATTACAGATAGCGAAATAAATCAAAGTGCATTGTCTGTAGGAGGCCCTGGCGCATGAATCTGTGCATCGGGAACGACCTCGGACCACCAGGGGCCGAGGAAACCACAGTCTCATGGGGCCGGACACTCAGGGTCAGGGGAAAATCCAATATATATCTGGTGATATCTCGGGTGCTATTAGAGATAGCGCAATAAACCGAAGTGAATTATCTGCAGGAGGCCCTGGCGCATGAATCTGTGCAACGGGAACGGCCTCGGACCACCAGGGGCCGAGAAAACGACAGTCTCATGGGGCCGGACACTCAGGGTCAGGGGAAAATCCAATATATATCTGGTGATATCTCGGGTCCTATTACAGATAGCGAAATAAATCAAAGTGCATTGTCTGTAGGAGGCCCTGGCGCATGAATCTGGGCAGCGGGGACGACCTCGGACAACCAGGGGCCGAGAAAACCACAGTCTCATAGGGCCGGACACTCAGGGTCTGGGGAATATCCAATATATATCTGGTGATATGTCGGGTCCTATTACAGATAGCGAAGTAAACCAAAGTGAATTATCTGCAGGAGGCCCTGGCGCATGAATCTGTGCAGCGGGAACGAGCTCGGACCACCAGGGGCCGAGAAAACCACAATCTCATGGGGCCGGACACTCAGGGTCAGGGGAAAATCCAATATATATCTGGTGATATCTCGGGTGCTATTACAGATAGCGCAAGAAATCAAAGTGCATTGTCTGTAGGAGACCCTGGCGCATGAATCTGTGCAGCGGGAACGACCTCGGACCACCAGGGGCCGAGAAAACCACCATCTCATGGGGCCGGACACTCAGGGTCAGGGGAAAATCCAATATTTTCCTGGTGATATCTCGGGTGCTGTTAGAGATAGCGCAATAAACCAAAGTGAATTATCTGCAGGAGGCCCTGGCGCATGAATCTGTGCAGCGGGAACGACCTCGGACCACCAGGGGTCGAGAAAACCACAGTCTCATGGGGCCGGACACTCAGGGTAAGGGAAAAATCCAATATATATCTGGTGATACCTCGGGTGCTATTACAGATAGCGCAATAAATCAAAGTGCATTGTCTGTGGGAGGCCCTGGCGCATGAATCTGTGCAGCAGGAACGACCTCGGACCACCAGGGGCCGAGGAAACCACAGTCTCATGGGGCCGGACACTCAGGGTCAGGGGAAAATCCAATATATATCTGGTGATATCTCGGGTGCTATTAGAGATAGCGCAATAAACCGAAGTGAATTATCTGCAGGAGGCCCTGGCGCATGAAACTGTTTAACGGGAACGACCTCGGACCACCAGGGGCCGAGAAAACCACAGTCTCATTGGGCAGGACACTCAGGGTCAGGGGAAAATCCAATATATATCTGGTGATATCTCGGGTGCTATTACAGATAGCGCAATAAACCAAAGTGAACTATCTGCAGGAGGCCCTGGCGCATGAAACTGTTTAACGGGAACGACCTCGGACCACCAGGGGCCGAGAAAATCACCGTCTCATGGGGCCGGACAGTCAGGGTCAGGGAAAAATCCTATATATATCTGGTGATATCTCGGGTGCTATTAGAGATACCGCAATAATTCAAAGTGCGTTGTCTGTAGGAGGCCCTGGCGCATGAATCTGTGCAGCGGGAACGCCCTCGGACCACCAGGGGCCGAGAAAACGACCGTCTCATGCGGCCGGACACTCAGGGTCAGGGGAAAATCCAGTATATATCTGGTGATATCTCGGGTGCTATTACAGATAGCGCAATAAATCAAAGTGAATTATCTGCAGGACGCCCTCGCGCATGAATCTGTGCAGCGGCAACGACCTCGGACCACCAGGGGCCGAGAAGACCACCGTCTCATGGGGCCGGACACTCAGGGTCTGGGAAAAATCCAATATATATCCGGTGATATCTCGGGTGCTATTACAGATAGCGCAATAAACCAAAGTGAATTGTCTGCAGGTGGCCCTGGCGCATGAATCTGTGCAGCGGGAACGACCTCGGATCACCAGGGGCAGAGAAAACCACCATCTCATGGGGCCGGACACTCAGGGTCAGGGGAAAATCCAATATATACCTGCTGATATCTCGGGTGCTGTTAGAGATAGCGCAATAAATCAAAGTGCGTTGTCTGTAGGAGGCCTTGGCGCATGAATCCGTGCAGCGGGAACGACCTCGTACCACCAGGGGCCGAGAAAACTACAGTCTCATTGGGCCGGACACTCAGGGTCTGGGGAATATCCAATATATATCTGGTGATATCTCGGGTGCTATTAGAGATAGCGCAATAAACCGATGTGAATTATCTGCAGGAGGCCCTGGCGCATGAAACTGTTTAACGGGAACGACCTCGGACCACCAGGGGCCGAGAAAACCACAGTCTCATTGGGCAGGACACTCAGGGTCAGGGGAAAATCCAATATATATCTGGTGATATCTCGGGTGCTATTACAGATAGCGCAATAAACCAAAGTGAATTATCTGCAGGAGGCCCTGGCGCATGAAACTGTTTAACGGGAACGACCTCGGACCACCAGGGGCCGAGAAAATCACCGTCTCATGGGGCCGGACAGTCAGGGTCAGGGAAAAATCCTATATATATCTGGTGATATCTCGGGTGCTATTAGAGATACCGCAATAAATCAAAGTGCATTGTCTGTAGGAGGCCCTGGCGCATGAATCTGTGCAGCGGGAACGACCTCGGACCACCAGGGGCCGAGAAAACGACCGTCTCATGCGGCCGGACACTCAGGGTCAGTGAAAAATCCAATATATATCTGGTGATATCTCGGGTGCTATTAGAGATACCGCAATAAATCAAAGTGCATTGTCTCTAGGAGGCCTTGGCGCATGAATCCGTGCAGCGGGAACGACCTCGGACCACCAGGGGCCGAGAAAACTACAGTCTCATGGGGCCGGACACTCAGGGTCTGGGGAATATCCAATATATATCTGGTGATATCACGGGTCCTATTACAGATAGCGAAGTAAACCAAAGTGAATTATCTGCAGGAGGCCCTGGCGCATGAATCTGTGCAGCGGGAACGACCTCGGACCACCAGGGGCCGAGAAAACCACAATCTCATGGGGCCGGACACTCAGGGTCAGTGGAAAATCCAATATATATCTGGTGATATCTCGGGTGCTATTACAGATAGCGCAAGAAATCAAAGTGCATTGTCTGTAGGAGACCCTGGCGCATGAATCTGTGCAGCGGGAACGACCTCGGACCACCAGGGGCCGAGAAAACGACCGTCTCATCGGGCCGGACGCTCAGGGTCAGTGAAAAATCCAATATATATCTGGTGATATCTCGGGTGCTATTACAGATAGCACAATAAATCAAAGTGCATTGTCTGTAGGAGGCCCTGGCGCATGAATCTGTACAGCGGGAACGACCTCGGACCACCAGGGGCCGAGACAACCACCGTCTCATGGGGCCGGACACTCAGGGTCTGGGAAAAATCCAATATATATCCGGTGATATCTCGGGTGCTATTACAGATAGCGCAATAAACCAAAGTGAATTGTCTGCAGGTGGCCCTGGCGCATGAATCTGTGCAGCGGGAACGACCTCGGACCACCAGAGGCCGAGAAAACAAACGTCTCATGGGGCCGGATACTCAGGGCCAGGGAAAAATCCAGTATATATCTGGTGATATCTCGGGTGCTATTACAGATAGCGCAAAAAACCAAAGTGCGTTGTCTGCAGGAGGCCCTGGCGCATGAATCTGTGCAGCGGCAACGACCTCGGACCACCAGGGGCCGAGACAACCACCGTCTCATGGGGCCGGACACTCAGGGTCAGGGTAAAATCCAATATATATCTGGTGATATCTCGGGTGCTATTACAGATAGCGCAATAAACCAAAGTGCGTTGTCTGCAGGAGGCCCTGGCGCATGAATCTGTGCAGCGGGAACGACCTCGGACGACCAGGGGCCGAGAAAACTACAGTCTCATTGGGCCGGACACTCATGGTCTGGGGAATATCCAATATATATCTGGTGATATCACGGGTCCTATTACAGATAGCGAAGTAAACCAAAGTGAATTATCTGCAGGAGGCCCTGTCGCATGAATCTGTGCAGCGGGAACGACCTCGGACCACCAGGGGCCGAGAAAACCACAATCTCATGGGGCCGGACACTCAGGGTCAGGGGAAAATCCAATATATATCTGGTGATATCTCGGGTGCTATTACAGATAGCGCAAGAAATCAAAGTGCATTGTCTGTAGGAGGCCCTGGCGCATGAATCTGTACAGCGGGAACGACCTCGGACCACCAGGGGCCGAGACAACCACAATCTCATGGGGCCGGACACTCAGGGTCAGGGGAAAATCCAATATATATCTGGTGATATCTCGGGTGCTATTACAGATAGCGCAATAAACCAAAGTGCGTTGTCTGCAGGAGGCCCTGGCGCATGAATCTGTGCAGCGGGAACGACCTCGGACGACCAGGGGCCGAGAAAACTACAGTCTCATGGGGCCGGACGCTCAGGGTCTGGGGAATATCCAATATATATCTGGTGATATCACGGGTCCTATTACAGATAGCGAAGTAAACCAAAGTGAATTATCTGCAGGAGGCCCTGTCGCATGAATCTGTGCAGCGGAAACGACCTCGGACCACCAGGGGCCGAGAAAACCACAATCTCATGGGGCCGGACACTCAGGGTCAGGGGAAAATCCAATATATATCTGGTGATATCTCGGGTGCTATTACAGATAGCGCAATAAACCAAAGTGCGTTGTCTGCAGGAGGCCCTGGCGCATGAATCTGTGCAGCGGGAACGACCTCGGACGACCAGGGGCCGAGAAAACTACAGTCTCATGGGGCCGGACACTCAGGGTCTGGGGAATATCCAATATATATCTGGTGATATCACGGGTCCTATTACAGATAGCGAAGTAAACCAAAGTGAATTATCTGCAGGAGGCCCTGTCGCATGAATCTGTGCAGCGGGAACGACCTCGGACCACCAGGGGCCGAGAAAACCACAATCTCATGGGGCCGGACACTCAGGGTCAGGGGAAAATCCAATATATATCTGGTGATATCTCGGGTGCTATTACAGAGAGAGCAAGAAATCAAAGTGCATTGTCTGTAGGAGACCCTGGCGCATGAATCTGTGCAATGGGAACGACCTCGGACCACCAGGGGCCGAGAAAACGAACGTCTCATCGGGCCGGACGCTCAGGGTCAGTGAAAAATCCAATATATATCTGGTGATATCTCGGGTGCTATTACAGATAGCGCAATAAATCAAAGTGCATTGTCTGTAGGAGGCCCTGGCGCATGAATCTGTACAGCGGGAACGACCTAGGACCACCAGGGGCCGAGACAACCACCGTCTCATGGGGCCGGACACTCAGGGTCTGGGAAAAATCCAATATATATCCGGTGATATCTCGGGTGCTATTACAGATAGCGCAATAAACCAAAGTGAATTGTCTGCAGGTGGCCCTGGCGCATGAATCTGTGCAGCGGGAACGACCTCGGATCACCAGGGGCAGAGAAAACCACCATCTCATGGGGCCGGACACTCAGGGTCAGGGGAAAATCCAATACATACCTGCTGATATCTCGGGTGCTGTTAGAGATAGCGCAATAAATCAAAGTGCATTGTCTGTAGGAGGCCTTGGCGCATGAATCCGTGCAGCGGGAACGACCTCGTACCACCAGGGGCCGAGAAAACTACAGTCTCATGGGGCCGGACACTCAGGGTCTGGGGAATATCCAATATATATCTGGTGATATCTCGGGTGCTATTAGAGATACCGCAATAAATCAAAGTGCATTGTCTCTAGGAGGCCCTGGCGCATGAATCTGTGCAGCGGGAACGCCCTCGGACCACCAGGGGCCGAGAAAATGACCGTCTCATGCGGCCGGACACTCAGGGTCAGGGGAAAATCCAATATATATCTGGTGATATCTCGGGTGCTATTACAGATAGCGCAATAAACCAAAGTGCGTTGTCTGCAGGAGGCCCTGGCGCATGAATCTGTGCAGCGGGAACATCCTCGGACCTCCAGGGGCCGAGACAACCACCGTCTCATGGGGCCGGACACTCAGGGTTAGGGTAAAATCCAATATATATCTGGTGATATCTCGGGTGCTATTACAGATAGCGCAATAAACCAAAGTGCGTTGTCTGCAGGAGGCCCTGGCGCATGAATCTGTGCAGCGGCAACGACCTCGGACCACCAGGGGCCGAGAAAATCACCGTCTCATGGGGCCGGGCTGTCAGCGTCAGTGATAAATCCAATATATATCTGGTTATATCTCGGGTGCTATTAGAGATAGCGCAATAAACCAAAGTGCATTGTCTGTAGGAGGCCCTGGCACATGAATCTGGGCAGCGGGAACGACCTCGGACCACCAGGGGCCGAGAAGACCACCGTCTCATGGGGCCGGACACTCAGGGTCAGGGGAAAATCCAATATATATCTGGTGATATCTCGGGTGCTATTACAGATAGCTCAATAAATCAAAGTGCATTGTCTGTAGGAGGCCCTGGCGCATGAATCTGTACAGCGGGAACGACCTCGGACCACCAGGGGCCGAGACAACCACCGTCTCATGGGGCCGGACACTCAGTGTCTGGGAGAAATCCAATATATATCCGGTGATATCTCGGGTGCTATTACAGATAGCGCAATAAATCAAAGTGCATTGTCTGTAGGAGGCCCTGGCTCATGAATCTGTACAGCGGGAACGACCTCGGACCACCACGGGCCGAGACAACCACCGTCTCATGGGGCCGGACACTCAGGGTCAGGGGAAAATCCAATATATATCTGGTTATATCTCGGGTGCTGTTAGAGATAGCTCAATAAACCGAAGTGAATTATCTGCAAGAGGCCCTGGCGCATGAATCTGTGCAGCGGGAACGACCTCGGACCACCAGGGGTCGAGAAAACCACAGTCTCATGGGGCCGGACACTCAGGGTAAGGGAAAAATCCAATATATATCTGGTGATACCTCGGGTGCTATTACAGATAGCCCAATAAATCAAAGTGCATTGTCTGTAGGAGGCCCTGGCGCATGAATCTGGGCAGCGGGGACGACCTCGGACAACCAGGGGCTGAGAAAACCACAGTCTCATAGGGCCGGACACTCAGGGTCAGGGTAAAATCCAAAATATATCTGGTGATATCTCGGGTGCTATTACAGATAGCGCAATAAACCACAGTGCGTTGTCTGCAGGAGGCCCTGGCGCATGAATCTGTGCAGCGGCAACGACCTCGGACCACCAGGGGCCGAGAAAATCACCGTCTCATGGGGCCGGGCTGTCAGCGTCAGTGATAAATCCAATATATATCTGGTTATATCTCGGGTGCTATTAGAGATAGCGCAATAAATCAAAGTGCATTGTCTGTAGGAGGCCCTGGCACATGAATCTGGGCAGCGGGAACGACCTCGGACCACCAGGGGCCGAGAAGACCACCGTCTCATGGGGCCGGACACTCACGGTCAGGGGAAAATCCAATATATATCTGGCGATATCTCGGGTGCTATTACAGATAGCGCAATAAGTCAAAGTGCATTGTCTGTAGGAGGCCCTGGCGCATGAATCTGTACAGCGGGAACGACCTCGGACCACCAGGGGCCGAGACAACCACCGTCTCATGGGGCCGGACACTCAGTGTCTGGGAAAAATCCAATATATATCCGGTGATATCTCGGGTGCTATTACAGATAGCGCAATAAATCAAAGTGCATTGTCTGTAGGAGGCCCTGGCTCATGAATCTGTACAGCGGGAACGACCTCGGACCACCACGGGCCGAGACAACCACCGTCTCATGGGGCCGGACACTCAGGGTCAGGGGAAAATCCAATATATATCTGGTTATATCTCGGGTGCTGTTAGAGATAGCTCAATAAACCAAAGTGAATTATCTGCAAGAGGCCCTGGCGCATGAATCTGTGCAGCGGGAACGACCTCGGACCACCAGGGGTCGAGAAAACCACAGTCTCATGGGGCCGGACACTCAGGGTAAGGGAAAAATCCAATATATATCTGGTGATACCTCGGGTGCTATTACAGATAGCCCAATAAATCAAAGTGCATTGTCTGTAGGAGGCCCTGGCGCATGAATCTGGGCAGCGGGGACGACCTCGGACAACCAGGGGCCGAGAAAACCACAGTCTCATAGGGCCGGACAATCAGGGTCAGGGTAAAATCCAAAATATATCTGGTGATATCTCGGGTGCTATTACAGATAGCGCAATAAACCAAAGTGCGTTGTCTGCAGGAGGCCCTGTCGCATGAATCTGTGCAGCGGGAACGACCTCGGACCACCAGGGGCCGAGAAAATCACCGTCTCATGGGGCCGGGCTGTCAGCGTCAGTGAAAAATCCAATATATATCTGGTTATATCTCGGGTGCTATTAGAGATAGCGCAATAAACCAAAGTGAATTATCTGCAGGAGGCCCTGGCGCATGAATCTGTGCAGCGGGAACGACATCGGTCCACCAGGGGCCGAGAAAACAAACGTCTCATGGGGCCGGACACTCAGGGCCAGGGAAAAATCCAGTATATATCTGGTGATATCTCGGGTGCTATTACAGATAGCGCAATAAATCAAAGTGCATTGTCTGTAGGAGGCCCTGGCGCATGAATCTGTGCAGCGGGAACGACCTCGGACGACCAGGGGCCGAGAAAACTACAGTCTCATGGGGCCGGACACTCAGGGTCTGGGGAATATCCAATATATATCTGGTGATATCACGGGTCCTATTACAGATAGCGAAGTAAACCAAAGTGCGTTGTCTGCAGGAGGCCCTGGCGCATGAATCTGTGCAGCGGGAACGACCTCGGACGACCAGGGGCCGAGAAAACTACAGTCTCATGGGGCCGGACACTCAGGGTCTGGGGAATATCCAATATATATCTGGTGATATCACGGGTCCTATCACAGATAGCGAAGTAAACCAAAGTGAATTATCTGCAGGAGGCCCTGTCGCATGAATCTGTGCAGCGGGAACGACCTCGGACCACCAGGGGCCGAGAAAACCACAATCTCATGGGGCCGGACACTCAGGGTCAGGGGAAAATCCAATATATATCTGGTGATATCTCGGGTGCTATTACAGATAGCGCAAGAAATCAAAGTGCATTGTCTGTAGGAGGCCCTGGCGCATGCATCTGTGCAGCGGGAACGACCTCGGACGACCAGGGGCCGAGAAAACTACAGTCTCATGGGGCCGGACACTCAGGGTCTGGGGAATATCCAATATATATCTGGTGATATCACGGGTCCTATTACAGATAGCGAAGTAAACCAAAGTGAATTATCTGCAGGAGGCCCTGTCGCATGAATCTGTGCAGCGGGAACGACCTCGGACCACCAGGGGCCGAGAAAATCACAATCTCATGGGGCCGGACACTCAGGGTCAGGGGAAAATCCAATATATATCTGGTGATATCTCGGGTGCTATTACAGATAGCGCAAGAAATCAAAGTGCATTGTCTGTAGGAGACCCTGGCGCATGAATCTGTGCAGCGGAAACGACCTCGGACCACCAGGGGCCGAGAAAACGACCGTCTCATCGGGCCGGACGCTCAGGGTCAGTGAAAAATCCAATATATATCTGGTGATATCTCGGGTGCTATTACAGATAGCGCAATAAATCAAAGTGCATTGTCTGTAGGAGGCCCTGGCGCATGAATCTGTACAGCGGGAACGACCTCGGACCACCAGGGGCCGAGACAACCACAATCTCATGGGGCCGGACACTCAGGGTCAGGGGAAAATCCAATATATATCTGGTGATATCTCGGGTGCTATTACAGATAGCGCAATAAACCAAAGTGCGTTGTCTGCAGGAGGCCCTGGCGCATGAATCTGTGCAGCGGGAACGACCTCGGACGACCAGGGGCCGAGAAAACTACAGTCTCATGGGGCCGGACACTCAGGGTCTGGGGAATATCCAATATATATCTGGTGATATCACGGGTCCTATCACAGATAGCGAAGTAAACCAAAGTGAATTATCTGCAGGAGGCCCTGTCGCATGAATCTTTGCAGCGGGAACGACCTCGGACCACCAGTGGCCGAGAAAACCACAATCTCATGGGGCCGGACACTCAGGGTCAGGGGAAAATCCAATATATATCTGGTGATATCTCGGGTGCTATTACAGATAGCGCAAGAAATCAAAGTGCATTGTCTGTAGGAGACCCTGGCGCATGAATCTGTGCAGCGGGAACGACCTCGGACCACCAGGGGCCGAGAAAACGACCGTCTCATCGGGCCGGACGCTCAGGGTCAGTGAAAAATCCAATATATATCTGGTGATATCTCGGGTGCTATTACAGATAGCGCAATAAATCAAAGTGCATTGTCTGTAGGAGGCCCTGGCGCATGAATCTGTACAGCGGGAACGACCTCGGACCACCAGGGGCCGAGACAACCACCGTCTCATGGGGCCGGACACTCAGGGTCTGGGAAAAATCCAATATATATCCGGTGATATCTCGGGTGCTATTACAGATAGCGCAATAAACCAAAGTGTATTGTCTGCAGGTTGCCCTGGCGCATGAATCTGTGCAGCGGGAACGACCTCGGATCACCAGGGGCAGAGAAAACCACCATCTCATGGGGCCGGACACTCAGGGTCAGGGGAAAATCCAATATATACCTGCTGATATCTCGGGTGCTGTTAGAGATAGCGCAATAAATCAAAGTGCATTGTCTGTAGGAGGCCTTGGCGCATGAATCCGTGCAGCGGGAACGACCTCGTACCACCAGGGGCCGAGAAAACTACAGTCTCATGGGGCCGGACACTCAGGGTCTGGGGAATATCCAATATATATCTGGTGATATCTCGGGTGCTATTAGAGATAGCGCAATAAACCGATGTGAATTATCTGCAGGAGGCCCTGGCGCATGAAACTGTTTAACGGGAACGACCTCGGACCACCAGGGGCCGAGAAAACCACAGTCTCATTGGGCAGGACACTCAGGGTCAGGGGAAAATCCAATATATATCTGGTGATATCTCGGGTGCTATTACAAATAGCGCAATAAACCAAAGTGCGTTGTCTGCAGGAGGCCCTGGCGCATGAATCTGTGCAGCGGCAACGACCTCGGACCACCAGGGGCCGAGAAAATCACCGTCTCATGGGGCCGGGCTGTCAGCGTCAGTGATAAATCCTATATATATCTGGTGATATCTCGGGTGCTATTAGAGATACCGCAATAAATCAAAGTGCATTGTCTGTAGGAGGCCATGGCGCATGAATCTGTGCAGCGGGAACGACCTCGGACCACCAGGGGCCGAGAAAACGACCGTCTCATGCGGCCGGACACTCAGGGTCAGTGAAAAATCCAATATATATCTGGTGATATCTCGGGTGCTATTAGAGATACCGCAATAAATCAAAGTGAATTATCTGCAGGACGCCCTCGCGCATGAATCTGTACAGCGGGAACGACCTCGGACCACCAGGGGCCGAGACAACCACCGTCTCATGGGGCCGGACACTCAGGGTCAGGGTAAAATCCAATATATATCTGGTGATATCTCGGGTGCTATTACAGATAGCGCAATAAACCAAAGTGCGTTGTCTGCAGGAGGCCCTGGCGCATGAATCTGTGCAGCGGCAACGACCTCGGACCACCAGGGGCCGAGAAGACCACCGTCTCATGGGGCCGGACACTCAGGGTCAGGGGAAAATCCAATATATATCTGGTGATATCTCGGGTGCTATTAGAGATAGCGCAATAAACCAAAGTGAATTATCTGCAGGAGGCCCTGGCGTATGAATCTGTGCAGCGGGAACGACATCGGACCACCAGGGGCCGAGAAAACAAACGTCTCATGGGGCCGGACACTCAGGGCCAGGGAAAAATCCAGTATATATCTGGTGATATCTCGGGTGCTATTACAGATAGCGCAATAAACCAAAGTGCGTTGTCTGCAGGAGGCCCTGGCGCATGAATCTGTGCAGCGGCAACGACCTCGGACCACCAGGGGCCGAGACAACCACCGTCACATGGGGCCGGACACTCAGGGTCAGGGTAAAATCCAATATATATCTGGTGATATCTCGGGTGCTATTACAGATAGCGCAATAAACCAAAGTGCGTTGTCTGCAGGAGGCCCTGGCGCATGAATCTGTGCAGCGGGAACATCCTCGGACCTCCAGGGGCCGAGACAACCACCGTCTCATGGGGCCGGACACTCAGGGTTAGGGTAAAATCCAATATATATCTGGTGATATCTCGGGTGCTATTACAGATAGCGCAATAAACCAAAGTGCGTTGTCTGCAGGAGGCCCTGGCGCATGAATCTGTGCAGCGGCAACGACCTCGGACCACCAGGGGCCGAGAAAATCACCGTCTCATGGGGCCGGGCTGTCAGCGTCAGTGATAAATCCAATATATATCTGGTTATATCTCGGGTGCTATTAGAGATAGCGCAATAAATCAAAGTGCATTGTCTGTAGGAGGCCCTGGCACATGAATCTGGGCAGCGGGAACGACCTCGGACCACCAGGGGCCGAGAAGACCACCGTCTCATGGGGCCGGACACTCAGGGTCAGGGGAAAATCCAATATATATCTGGTGATATCTCGGGTGCTATTACAGATAGCGCAATAAATCAAAGTGCATTGTCTGTAGGAGGCCCTGGCTCATGAATCTGTACAGCGGGAACGACCTCGGACCACCACGGGCCGAGACAACCACCGTCTCATGGGGCCGGACACTCAGGGTCAGGGGAAAATCCAATATATATCTGGTTATATCTCGGGTGCTGTTAGAGATAGCTCAATAAACCAAAGTGAATTATCTGCAAGAGGCCCTGGCGCATGAATCTGTGCAGCGGGAACGACCTCGGACCACCAGGGGTCGAGAAAACCACAGTCTCATGGGGCCGGACACTCAGGGTAAGGGAAAAATCCAATATATATCTGGTGATACCTCGGGTGCTATTACAGATAGCCCAATAAATCAAAGTGCATTGTCTGTAGGAGGCCCTGGCGCATGAATCTGGGCAGCGGGGACGACCTCGGACAACCAGGGGCCGAGAAAACCACAGTCTCATAGGGCCGGACACTCAGGGTCAGGGTAAAATCCAAAATATATCTGGTGATATCTCGGGTGCTATTACAGATAGCGCAATAAACCAAAGTGCGTTGTCTGCAGGAGGCCCTGTCGCATGAATCTGTGCAGCGGGAACGACCTCGGACCACCAGGGGCCGAGAAAATCACCGTCTCATGGGGCCGGGCTGTCAGCGTCAGTAATAAATCCAATATATATCTGGTTATATCTCGGGTGCTATTAGAGATAGCGCAATAAACCAAAGTGAATTATCTGCAGGAGGCCCTGGCGCATGAATCTGTGCAGCGGGAACGACATCGGTCCACCAGGGGCCGAGAAAACAAACGTCTCATGGGGCCGGACACTCAGGGCCAGGGAAAAATCCAGTATATATCTGGTGATATCTCGGGTGCTATTACAGATAGCGCAATAAATCAAAGTGCATTGTCTGTAGGAGGCCCTGGCGCATGAATCTGTGCAGCGGGAACGACCTCGGACGACCAGGGGCCGAGAAAACTACAGTCTCATGGGGCCGGACACTCAGGGTCTGGGGAATATCCAATATATATCTGGTGATATCACGGGTCCTATTACAGATAGCGAAGTAAACCAAAGTGAATTATCTGCAGGAGGCCCTGTCGCATGAATCTGTGCAGCGGGAACGACCTCGGACCACCAGGGGCCGAGAAAACGACCGTCTCATGCGGCCGGACACTCAGGGTCAGTGAAAAATCCAATATATATCTGGTGATATCTCGGGTGCTATTAGAGATACCGCAATGAATCAAAGTGCATTGTCTCTAGGAGGCCCTGGCGCATGAATCTGTGCAGCGGGAACGCCCTCGGACCACCAGGGGCCGAGAAAATGGCCGTCTCATGCGGCCGGACACTCAGGGTCAGGGGAAAATCCAATATATATCTGGTGATATCTCGGGTGCTATTACAGATAGCGCAATAAATCAAAGTGCATTGTCTGTAGGAGGCCCTGGCGCATGAATCTGCACAGCGGGAACGACCTCGGACCACCAGGGGCCGAGACAACCACAATCTCATGGGGCCGGTCACTCAGGGTCAGGGGAAAATCCAATATATATCTGGTGATATCTCGGGTGCTATTACAGATAGCGCAATAAACCAAAGTGCGTTGTCTGCAGGAGGCCCTGGCGCATGAATCTGTGCAGCGGGAACGACCTCGGACGACCAGGGGCCGAGAAAACTACAGTCTCATGGGGCCGGACACTCAGGGTCTGGGGAATATCCAATATATATCTGGTGATATCACGGGTCCTATCACAGATAGCGAAGTAAACCAAAGTGAATTATCTGCAGGAGGCCCTGTCGCATGAATCTGTGCAGCGGGAACGACCTCGGACCACCAGGGGCCGAGAAAACCACAATCTCATGGGGCCGGACACTCAGGGTCAGGGGAAAATCCAATATATATCTGGTGATATCTCGGGTGCTATTACAGATAGCGCAAGAAATCAAAGTGCATTGTCTGTAGGAGGCCCTGGCGCATGCATCTGTGCAGCGGGAACGACCTCGGACGACCAGGGGCCGAGAAAACTACAGTCTCATGGGGCCGGACACTCAGGGTCTGGGGAATATCCAATATATATCTGGTGATATCACGGGTCCTATTACAGATAGCGAAGTAAACCAAAGTGAATTATCTGCAGGAGGCCCTGTCGCATGAATCTGTGCAGCGGGAACGACCTCGGACCACCAGGGGCCGAGAAAATCACAATCTCATGGGGCCGGACACTCAGGGTCAGGGGAAAATCCAATATATATCTGGTGATATCTCGGGTGCTATTACAGATAGCGCAAGAAATCAAAGTGCATTGTCTGTAGGAGACCCTGGCGCATGAATCTGTGCAGCGGGAACGACCTCGGACCACCAGGGGCCGAGAAAACGACCGTCTCATCGGGCCGGACGCTCAGGGTCAGTGAAAAATCCAATATATATCTGGTGATATCTCGGGTGCTATTACAGATAGCGCAATAAATCAAAGTGCATTGTCTGTAGGAGGCCCTGGCGCATGAATCTGTACAGCGGGAAAGACCTCGGACCACCAGGGGCCGAGACAACCACAATCTCATGGGGCCGGACACTCAGGGTCAGGGGAAAATCCAATATATATCTGGTGATATCTCGGGTGCTGTTACAGATAGCGCAAGAAATCAAAGTGCATTGTCTGTAGGAGACCCTGGCGCATGAATCTGTGCAGCGGAAACGACCTCGGACCACCAGGGGCCGAGAAAACGACCGTCTCATCGGGCCGGACGCTCAGGGTCAGTGAAAAATCCAATATATATCTGGTGATATCTCGGGTGCTGTTAGAGATAGCGCAATAAACCAAAGTGAATTATCTGCAGGAGGCCCTGGCGCATGAATCTGTGCAGCGGGAACGAGCTCGGACCACCAGGGGTCGAGAAAACCACAGTCTCATGGGGCCGGACACTCAGGGTAAGGGAAAAATCCAATATTTATCTGGTGATACCTCGGGTGCTATTAGAGATAGCGCAATAAACCGAAGTGAATTATCTGCAGGAGGCCCTGGCGCATGAATCTGTGCAACGGGAACGGCCTCGGACCACCAGGGGCCGAGAAAACGACAGTCTCATGGGGCCGGACACTCAGGGTCTGGGGAATATCCAATATATATCTGGTGATATGTCGGGTCCTATTACAGATAGCGAAGTAAACCAAAGTGAATTATCTGCAGGAGGCCCTGGCGCATGAATCTGTGCAGCGGGAACGAGCTCGGACCACCAGGGGCCGAGAAAACCACAATCTCATGGGGCCGGACACTCAGGGTCAGGGGAAAATCCAATATATATCTGGTGATATCTCGGGTGCTATTACAGATAGCGCAAGAAATCAAAGTGCATTGTCTGTAGGAGACCCTGGCGCATGAATCTGTGCAGCGGGAACGACCTCGGACCACCAGGGGCCGAGAAAACGACCGTCTCATCGGGCCGGACGCTCAGGGTCAGTGAAAAATCCAATATATATCTGGTGATATCTCGGGTGCTATTACAGATAGCGCAATAAATCAAAGTGCATTGTCTGTAGGAGGCCCTGGCGCATGAATCTGTACAGCGGGAACGACCTCGGACCACCAGGGGCCGAGACAACCACCGTCACATGGGGCCGGACACTCAGGGTCTGGGAAAAATCCAATATATATCCGGTGATATCTCGGGTGCTATTACAGATAGCGCAATAAACCAAAGTGTATTGTCTGCAGGTGGCCCTGGCGCATGAATCTGTGCAGCGGGAACGACCTCGGATCACCAGGGGCAGAGAAAACCACCATCTCATGGGGCCGGACACTCAGGGTCAGGGGAAAATCCAATATATACCTGCTGATATCTCGGGTGCTGTTAGAGATAGCGCAATAAATCAAAGTGCATTTTCTGTAGGAGGCCTTGGCGCATGAATCCGTGCAGCGGGAACGACCTCGTACCACCAGGGGCCGAGAAAACTACAGTCTCATGGGGCCGGACACTCAGGGTCTGGGGAATATCCAATATATATCTGGTGATATCTCGGGTGCTATTAGAGATAGCGCAATAAACCGATGTGAATTATCTGCAGGAGGCCCTGGCGCATGAAACTGTTTAACGGGAACGACCTCGGACCACCAGGGGCCGAGAAAACCACAGTCTCATTGGGCCGGACACTCAGGGTCAGGGGAAAATCCAATATATATCTGATGATATCTCGGGTGCTATTACAGATAGCGCAATAAATCAAAGTGCATTGTCTGTAGGAGGCCCTGGCGCATGAATCTGCACAGCGGGAACGACCTCGGACCACCAGGGGCCGAGACAACCACAATCTCATGGGGCCGGTCACTCAGGGTCAGGGGAAAATCCAATATATATCTGGTGATATCTCGGGTGCTATTACAGATAGCGCAATAAACCAAAGTGCGTTGTCTGCAGGAGGCCCTGGCGCATGAATCTGTGCAGCGGGAACGACCTCGGACGACCAGGGGCCGAGAAAACTACAGTCTCATGGGGCCGGACACTCAGGGTCTGGGGAATATCCAATATATATCTGGTGATATCACGGGTCCTATCACTGATAGCGAAGTAAACCAAAGTGAATTATCTGCAGGAGGCCCTGTCGCATGAATCTGTGCAGCGGGAACGACCTCGGACCACCAGGGGCCGAGAAAACCACAATCTCATGGGGCCGGACACTCAGGGTCAGGGGAAAATCCAATATATATCTGGTGATATCTCGGGTGCTATTACAGATAGCGCAAGAAATCAAAGTGCATTGTCTGCAGGAGGCCCTGGCGCATGCATCTGTGCAGCGGGAACGACCTCGGACGACCAGGGGCCGAGAAAACTACAGTCTCATGGGGCCGGACACTCAGGGTCTGGGGAATATCCAATATATATCTGGTGATATCACGGGTCCTATTACAGATAGCGAAGTAAACCAAAGTGAATTATCTGCAGGAGGCCCTGTCGCATGAATCTGTGCAGCGGGAACGACCTCGGACCACCAGGGGCCGAGAAAATCACAATCTCATGGGGCCGGACACTCAGGGTCAGGGGAAAATCCAATATATATCTGGTGATATCTCGGGTGCTATTACAGATAGCGCAAGAAATCAAAGTGCATTGTCTGTAGGAGACCCTGGCGCATGAATCTGTGCAGCGGGAACGACCTCGGACCACCAGGGGCCGAGAAAACGACCGTCTCATCGGGCCGGACGCTCAGGGTCAGTGAAAAATCCAATATATATCTGGTGATATCTCGGGTGCTATTACAGATAGCGCAATAAATCAAAGTGCATTGTCTGTAGGAGGCCCTGGCGCATGAATCTGTACAGCGGGAACGACCTCGGACCACCAGGGGCCGAGACAACCACCGTCTCATGGGGCCGGACACTCAGGGTCAGGGGAAAATCCAATATATATCTGGTGATATCTCGGGTGCTGTTACAGATAGCGCAAGAAATCAAAGTGCATTGTCTGTAGGAGACCCTGGCGCATGAATCTGTGCAGCGGAAACGACCTCGGACCACCAGGGGCCGAGAAAACGACCGTCTCATCGGGCCGGACGCTCAGGGTCAGTGAAAAATCCAATATATATCTGGTGATATCTCGGGTGCTGTTAGAGATAGCGCAATAAACCAAAGTGAATTATCTGCAGGAGGCTCTGGCGCATGAATCTGTGCAGCGGGAACGAGCTCGGACCACCAGGGGTCGAGAAAACCACAGTCTCATGCGGCCGGACACTCAGGGTAAGGGAAAAATCCAATATTTATCTGGTGATACCTCGGGTGCTATTAGAGATAGCGCAATAAACCGAAGTGAATTATCTGCAGGAGGCCCTGGCGCATGAATCTGTGCAACGGGAACGGCCTCGGACCACCAGGGGCCGAGAAAACGACAGTCTCATGGGGCCGGACACTCAGGGTCTGGGGAATATCCAATATATATCTGGTGATATGTCGGGTCCTATTACAGATAGCGAAGTAAACCAAAGTGAATTATCTGCAGGAGGCCCTGGCGCATGAATCTGTGCAGCGGGAACGAGCTCGGACCACCAGGGGCCGAGAAAACCACAATCTCATGGGGCCGGACACTCAGGGTCAGGGGAAAATCCAATATATATCTGGTGATATCTCGGGTGCTATTACAGATAGCGCAAGAAATCAAAGTGCATTGTCTGTAGGAGACCCTGGCGCATGAATCTGTGCAGCGGGAACGACCTCGGACCACCAGGGGCCGAGAAAACGACCGTCTCATCGGGCCGGACGCTCAGGGTCAGTGAAAAATCCAATATATATCTGGTGATATCTCGGGTGCTATTACAGATAGCGCAATGAATCAAAGTGCATTGTCTGTAGGAGGCCCTGGCGCATGAATCTGTACAGCGGGAACGACCTCGGACCACCAGGGGCCGAGACAACCACCGTCACATGGGGCCGGACACTCAGGGTTTGGGAAAAATCCAATATATATCCGGTGATATCTCGGGTGCTATTACAGATAGCGCAATAAACCAAAGTGTATTGTCTGCAGGTGGCCCTGGCGCATGAATCTGTGCAGCGGGAACGACCTCGGATCACCAGGGGCAGAGAAAACCACCATCTCATGGGGCCGGACACTCAGGGTCAGGGGAAAATCCAATATATACCTGCTGATATCTCGGGTGCTGTTAGAGATAGCGCAATAAATCAAAGTGCATTGTCTGTAGGAGGCCTTGGCGCATGAATCCGTGCAGCGGGAACGACCTCGTACCACCAGGGGCCGAGAAAACTACAGTCTCATGGGGCCGGACACTCAGGGTCTGGGGAATATCCAATATATATCTGGTGATATCTCGGGTGCTATTAGAGATAGCGCAATAAACCGATGTGAATTATCTGCAGGAGGCCCTGGCGCATGAAACTGTTTAACGGGAACGACCTCGGACCACCAGGGGCCGAGAAAACCACAGTCTCATTGGGCAGGACACTCAGGGTCAGGGGAAAATCCAATATATATCTGGTGATATCTCGGGTGCTATTACAGATAGCGCAATAAACCAAAGTGAATTATCTGCAGGAGGCTCTGGCGCATGAAACTCTTTAACGGGAACGACCTCGGACCACCAGGGGCCGAGAAAATCACCGTCTCATGGGGCCGGACAGTCAGGGTCAGGGAAAAATCCTATATATATCTGGTGATATCTCGGGTGCTATTAGAGATACCGCAATAAATCAAAGTGCATTGTCTGTAGGAGGCCATGGCGCATGAATCTGTACAGCGGGAACGACCTCGGACCACCAGGGGCCGAGAAAACGACCGTCTCATGCGGCCGGACACTCAGGGTCAGTGAAAAATCCAATATATATCTGGTGATATCTCGGGTGCTATTAGAGATACCGCAATAAATCAAAGTGAATTATCTGCAGGACGCCCTCGCGCATGAATCTGTGCAGCGGGAACGTCCTCGGGCCTCCAGGGGCCGAGACAACCACCGTCTCATGGGGCCGGACACTCAGGGTCAGGGTAAAATCCAATATATATCTGGTGATATCTCGGGTGCTATTACAGATAGCGCAATAAACCAAAGTGCGTTGTCTGCAGGAGGCCCTGGCGCATGAATCTGTGCAGCGGCAACGACCTCGGACCACCAGGGGCCGAGAAGACCACCGTCTCATGGGGCCGGACACTCAGGGTCAGGGGAAAATCCAATATATATCTGGTGATATCTCGGGTGCTATTAGAGATAGCGCAATAAACCAAAGTGAATTATCTGCAGGAGGCCCTGGCGCATGAATCTGTGCAGCGGGAACGACATCGGACCACCAGGGGCCGAGAAAACAAACGTCTCATGGGGCCGGACACTCAGGGCCAGGGAAAAATCCAGTATATATCTGGTGATATCTCGGGTGCTATTACAGATAGCGCAATAAACCAAAGTGCGTTGTCTGCAGGAGGCCCTGGCGCATGAATCTGTGCAGCGGCAACGACCTCGGACCACCAGGGGCCGAGACAACCACCGTCACATGGGGCCGGACACTCAGGGTCAGGGTAAAATCCAATATATATCTGGTGATATCTCGGGTGCTATTACAGATAGCGCAATAAACCAAAGTGCGTTGTCTGCAGGAGGCCCTGGCGCATGAATCTGTGCAGCGGGAACGACCTCGGACGACCAGGGGCCGACAAAAACTACAGTCTCATGGGGCCGGACACTCAGGGTCTGGGGAATATCCAATATATATCTGGTGATATCACGGGTCCTATTACAGATAGCGAAGTAAACCAAAGTGAATTATCTGCAGGAGGCCATGGCGCATGAATCTGTACAGCGGGAACGACCTCGGACCACCAGGGGCCGAGAAAACGACCGTCTCATGCGGCCGGACACTCAGGGTCAGTGAAAAATCCAATATATATCTGGTGATATCTCGGGTGCTATTAGAGATACCGCAATAAATCAAAGTGAATTATCTGCAGGACGCCCTCGCGCATGAATCTGTGCAGCGGGAACGTCCTCGGGCCTCCAGGGGCCGAGACAACCACCGTCTCATGGGGCCGGACACTCAGGGTCAGGGTAAAATCCAATATATATCTGGTGATATCTCGGGTGCTATTACAGATAGCGCAATAAACCAAAGTGCGTTGTCTGCAGGAGGCCCTGGCGCATGAATCTGTGCAGCGGCAACGACCTCGGACCACCAGGGGCCGAGAAGACCACCGTCTCATGGGGCCGGACACTCAGGGTCAGGGGAAAATCCAATATATATCTGGTGATATCTCGGGTGCTATTAGAGATAGCGCAATAAACCAAAGTGAATTATCTGCAGGAGGCCCTGGCGCATGAATCTGTGCAGCGGGAACGACATCGGACCACCAGGGGCCGAGAAAACAAACGTCTCATGGGGCCGGACACTCAGGGCCAGGGAAAAATCCAGTATATATCTGGTGATATCTCGGGTGCTATTACAGATAGCGCAATAAACCAAAGTGCGTTGTCTGCAGGAGGCCCTGGCGCATGAATCTGTGCAGCGGCAACGACCTCGGACCACCAGGGGCCGAGACAACCACCGTCACATGGGGCCGGACACTCAGGGTCAGGGTAAAATCCAATATATATCTGGTGATATCTCGGGTGCTATTACAGATAGCGCAATAAACCAAAGTGCGTTGTCTGCAGGAGGCCCTGGCGCATGAATCTGTGCAGCGGGAACGACCTCGGACGACCAGGGGCCGACAAAAACTACAGTCTCATGGGGCCGGACACTCAGGGTCTGGGGAATATCCAATATATATCTGGTGATATCACGGGTCCTATTACAGATAGCGAAGTAAACCAAAGTGAATTATCTGCAGGAGGCCCTGTCGCATGAATCTGTGCAGCGGGAACGACCTCGGACCACCAGGGGCCGAGAAAACCACAATCTCATGTGGCCGGACACTCAGGGTCAGGGGAAAATCCAATATATATCTGGTGATATCTCGGGTGCTATTACAGATAGCGCAAGAAATCAAAGTGCATTGTCTGTAGGAGACCCTGGCGCATGAATCTGTGCAGCGGGAACGACCTCGGACCACCAGGGGCCGAGAAAACGACCGTCTCATCGGGCCGGACGCTCAGGGTCAGTGAAAAATCCAATATATATCTGGTGATATCTCGGGTGCTATTAGAGATACCGCAATAAATCAAAGTGAATTATCTGCAGGACGCCCTCGCGCATGAATCTGTGCAGCGGGAACGTCCTCGGGCCTCCAGGGGCCGAGACAACCACCGTCTCATGGGGCCGGACACTCAGGGTCAGGGTAAAATCCAATATATATCTGGTGATATCTCGGGTGCTATTACAGATAGCGCAATAAACCAAAGTGCGTTGTCTGCAGGAGGCCCTGGCGCATGAATCTGTGCAGCGGCAACGACCTCGGACCACCAGGGGCCGAGAAGACCACCGTCTCATGGGGCCGGACACTCAGGGTCAGGGGAAAATCCAATATATATCTGGTGATATCTCGGGTGCTATTAGAGATAGCGCAATAAACCAAAGTGAATTATCTGCAGGAGGCCCTGGCGCATGAATCTGTGCAGCGGGAACGACATCGGACCACCAGGGGCCGAGAAAACAAACGTCTCATGGGGCCGGACACTCAGGGTCAGGGGAAAATCCAATATATACCTGCTGATATCTCGGGTGCTGTTAGAGATAGCGCAATAAATCAAAGTGCATTTTCTGTAGGAGGCCTTGGCGCATGAATCCGTGCAGCGGGAACGACCTCGTACCACCAGGGGCCGAGAAAACTACAGTCTCATGGGGCCGGACACTCAGGGTCTGGGGAATATCCAATATATATCTGGTGATATCTCGGGTGCTATTAGAGATAGCGCAATAAACCGATGTGAATTATCTGCAGGAGGCCCTGGCGCATGAAACTGTTTAACGGGAACGACCTTGGACCACCAGGGGCCGAGAAAACCACAGTCTCATTGGGCCGGACACTCAGGGTCAGGGGAAAATCCAATATATATCTGATGATATCTCGGGTGCTATTACAGATAGCGCAATAAATCAAAGTGCATTGTCTGTAGGAGGCCCTGGCGCATGAATCTGCACAGCGGGAACGACCTCGGACCACCAGGGGCCGAGACAACCACAATCTCATGGGGCCGGTCACTCAGGGTCAGGGGAAAATCCAATATATATCTGGTGATATCTCGGGTGCTATTACAGATAGCGCAATAAACCAAAGTGCGTTGTCTGCAGGAGGCCCTGGCGCATGAATCTGTGCAGCGGGAACGACCTCGGACGACCAGGGGCCGAGAAAACTACAGTCTCATGGGGCCGGACACTCAGGGTCTGGGGAATATCCAATATATATCTGGTGATATCACGGGTCCTATCACAGATAGCGAAGTAAACCAAAGTGAATTATCTGCAGGAGGCCCTGTCGCATGAATCTGTGCAGCGGGAACGACCTCGGACCACCAGGGGCCGAGAAAACCACAATCTCATGGGGCCGGACACTCAGGGTCAGGGGAAAATCCAATATATATCTGGTGATATCTCGGGTGCTATTACAGATAGCGCAAGAAATCAAAGTGCATTGTCTGTAGGAGGCCCTGGCGCATGCATCTGTGCAGCGGGAACGACCTCGGACGACCAGGGGCCGAGAAAACTACAGTCTCATGGGGCCGGACGCTCAGGGTCTGGGGAATATCCAATATATATCTGGTGATATCACGGGTCCTATTACAGATAGCGAAGTAAACCAAAGTGAATTATCTGCAGGAGGCCCTGTCGCATGAATCTGTGCAGCGGGAACGACCTCGGACCACCAGGGGCCGAGAAAATCACAATCTCATGGGGCCGGACACTCAGGGTCAGGGGAAAATCCAATATATATCTGGTGATATCTCGGGTGCTATTACAGATAGCGCAAGAAATCAAAGTGCATTGTCTGTAGGAGACCCTGGCGCATGAATCTGTGCAGCGGGAACGACCTCGGACCACCAGGGGCCGAGAAAACGACCGTCTCATCGGGCCGGACGCTCAGGGTCAGTGAAAAATCCAATATATATCTGGTGATATCTCGGGTGCTATTACAGATAGCGCAATAAATCAAAGTGCATTGTCTGTAGGAGGCCCTGGCGCATGAATCTGTACAGCGGGAACGACCTCGGACCACCAGGGGCCGAGACAACCACAATCTCATGGGGCCGGACACTCAGGGTCAGGGGAAAATCCAATATATATCTGGTGATATCTCGGGTGCTGTTACAGATAGCGCAAGAAATCAAAGTGCATTGTCTGTAGGAGACCCTGGCGCATGAATCTGTGCAGCGGAAACGACCTCGGACCACCAGGGGCCGAGAAAACGACCGTCTCATCGGGCCGGACGCTCAGGGTCAGTGAAAAATCCAATATATATCTGGTGATATCTCGGGTGCTGTTAGAGATAGCGCAATAAACCAAAGTGAATTATCTGCAGGAGGCCCTGGCGCATGAATCTGTGCAGCGGGAACGAGCTCGGACCACCAGGGGCCGAGAAAACGACCGTCTCATCGGGCCGGACGCTCAGGGTCAGTGAAAAATCCAATATATATCTGGTGATATCTCGGGTGCTATTAGAGATACCGCAATAAATCAAAGTGAATTATCTGCAGGACGCCCTCGCGCATGAATCTGTGCAGCGGGAACGTCCTCGGGCCTCCAGGGGCCGAGACAACCACCGTCTCATGGGGCCGGACACTCAGGGTCAGGGTAAAATCCAATATATATCTGGTGATATCTCGGGTGCTATTACAGATAGCGCAATAAACCAAAGTGCGTTGTCTGCAGGAGGCCCTGGCGCATGAATCTGTGCAGCGGCAACGACCTCGGACCACCAGGGGCCGAGAAGACCACCGTCTCATGGGGCCGGACACTCAGGGTCAGGGGAAAATCCAATATATATCTGGTGATATCTCGGGTGCTATTAGAGATAGCGCAATAAACCAAAGTGAATTATCTGCAGGAGGCCCTGGCGCATGAATCTGTGCAGCGGGAACGACATCGGACCACCAGGGGCCGAGAAAACAAACGTCTCATGGGGCCGGACACTCAGGGTCAGGGGAAAATCCAATATATACCTGCTGATATCTCGGGTGCTGTTAGAGATAGCGCAATAAATCAAAGTGCATTTTCTGTAGGAGGCCTTGGCGCATGAATCCGTGCAGCGGGAACGACCTCGTACCACCAGGGGCCGAGAAAACTACAGTCTCATGGGGCCGGACACTCAGGGTCTGGGGAATATCCAATATATATCTGGTGATATCTCGGGTGCTATTAGAGATAGCGCAATAAACCGATGTGAATTATCTGCAGGAGGCCCTGGCGCATGAAACTGTTTAACGGGAACGACCTCGGACCACCAGGGGCCGAGAAAACCACAGTCTCATTGGGCCGGACACTCAGGGTCAGGGGAAAATCCAATATATATCTGATGATATCTCGGGTGCTATTACAGATAGCGCAATAAATCAAAGTGCATTGTCTGTAGGAGGCCCTGGCGCATGAATCTGCACAGCGGGAACGACCTCGGACCACCAGGGGCCGAGACAACCACAATCTCATGGGGCCGGTCACTCAGGGTCAGGGGAAAATCCAATATATATCTGGTGATATCTCGGGTGCTATTACAGATAGCGCAATAAACCAAAGTGCGTTGTCTGCAGGAGGCCCTGGCGCATGAATCTGTGCAGCGGGAACGACCTCGGACGACCAGGGGCCGAGAAAACTACAGTCTCATGGGGCCGGACACTCAGGGTCTGGGGAATATCCAATATATATCTGGTGATATCACGGGTCCTATCACAGATAGCGAAGTAAACCAAAGTGAATTATCTGCAGGAGGCCCTGTCGCATGAATCTGTGCAGCGGGAACGACCTCGGACCACCAGGGGCCGAGAAAACCACAATCTCATGGGGCCGGACACTCAGGGTCAGGGGAAAATCCAATATATATCTGGTGATATCTCGGGTGCTATTACAGATAGCGCAAGAAATCAAAGTGCATTGTCTGTAGGAGGCCCTGGCGCATGCATCTGTGCAGCGGGAACGACCTCGGACGACCAGGGGCCGAGAAAACTACAGTCTCATGGGGCCGGACGCTCAGGGTCTGGGGAATATCCAATATATATCTGGTGATATCACGGGTCCTATTACAGATAGCGAAGTAAACCAAAGTGAATTATCTGCAGGAGGCCCTGTCGCATGAATCTGTGCAGCGGGAACGACCTCGGACCACCAGGGGCCGAGAAAATCACAATCTCATGGGGCCGGACACTCAGGGTCAGGGGAAAATCCAATATATATCTGGTGATATCTCGGGTGCTATTACAGATAGCGCAAGAAATCAAAGTGCATTGTCTGTAGGAGGCCTTGGCGCATGAATCCGTGCAGCGGGAACGACCTCGTACCACCAGGGGCCGAGAAAACTACAGTCTCATGGGGCCGGACACTCAGGGTCTGGGGAATATCCAATATATATCTGGTGATATCTCGGGTGCTATTAGAGATAGCGCAATAAACCGATGTGAATTATCTGCAGGAGGCCCTGGCGCATGAAACTGTTTAACGGGAACGACCTCGGACCACCAGGGGCCGAGAAAACCACAGTCTCATTGGGCAGGACACTCAGGGTCAGGGGAAAATCCAATATATATCTGGTGATATCTCGGGTGCTATTACAGATAGCGCAATAAACCAAAGTGAATTATCTGCAGGAGGCTCTGGCGCATGAAACTCTTTAACGGGAACGACCTCGGACCACCAGGGGCCGAGAAAATCACCGTCTCATGGGGCCGGACAGTCAGGGTCAGGGAAAAATCCTATATATATCTGGTGATATCTCGGGTGCTATTAGAGATACCGCAATAAATCAAAGTGCATTGTCTGTAGGAGGCCATGGCGCATGAATCTGTGCAGCGGGAACGACCTCGGACCACCAGGGGCCGAGAAAACGACCGTCTCATGCGGCCGGACACTCAGGGTCAGTGAAAAATCCAATATATATCTGGTGATATCTCGGGTGCTATTAGAGATACCGCAATAAATCAAAGTGAATTATCTGCAGGACGCCCTCGCGCATGAATCTGTGCAGCGGGAACGTCCTCGGGCCTCCAGGGGCCGAGACAACCACCGTCTCATGGGGCCGGACACTCAGGGTCAGGGTAAAATCCAATATATATCTGGTGATATCTCGGGTGCTATTACAGATAGCGCAATAAACCAAAGTGCGTTGTCTGCAGGAGGCCCTGGCGCATGAATCTGTGCAGCGGCAACGACCTCGGACCACCAGGGGCCGAGAAGACCACCGTCTCATGGGGCCGGACACTCAGGGTCAGGGGAAAATCCAATATATATCTGGTGATATCTCGGGTGCTATTAGAGATAGCGCAATAAACCAAAGTGAATTATCTGCAGGAGGCCCTGGCGCATGAATCTGTGCAGCGGGAACGACATCGGACCACCAGGGGCCGAGAAAACGAACGTCTCATGGGGCCGGACACTCAGGGCCAGGGAAAAATCCAGTATATATCTGGTGATATCTCGGGTGCTATTACAGATAGCGCAATAAACCAAAGTGCGTTGTCTGCAGGAGGCCCTGGCGCATGAATCTGTGCAGCGGCAACGACCTCGGACCACCAGGGGCCGAGACAACCACCGTCACATGGGGCCGGACACTCAGGGTCAGGGTAAAATCCAATATATATCTGGTGATATCTCGGGTGCTATTACAGATAGCGCAATAAACCAAAGTGCGTTGTCTGCAGGAGGCCCTGGCGCATGAATCTGTGCAGCGGGAACGACCTCGGACGACCAGGGGCCGACAAAAACTACAGTCTCATGGGGCCGGACACTCAGGGTCTGGGGAATATCCAATATATATCTGGTGATATCACGGGTCCTATTACAGATAGCGAAGTAAACCAAAGTGAATTATCTGCAGGAGGCCCTGTCGCATGAATCTGTGCAGCGGGAACGACCTCGGACCACCAGGGGCCGAGAAAACCACAATCTCATGTGGCCGGACACTCAGGGTCAGGGGAAAATCCAATATATATCTGGTGATATCTCGGGTGCTATTACAGATAGCGCAAGAAATCAAAGTGCATTGTCTGTAGGAGACCCTGGCGCATGAATCTGTGCAGCGGGAACGACCTCGGACCACCAGGGGCCGAGAAAACGACCGTCTCATCGGGCCGGACGCTCAGGGTCAGTGAAAAATCCAATATATATCTGGTGATATCTCGGGTGCTATTAGAGATACCGCAATAAATCAAAGTGAATTATCTGCAGGACGCCCTCGCGCATGAATCTGTGCAGCGGGAACGTCCTCGGGCCTCCAGGGGCCGAGACAACCACCGTCTCATGGGGCCGGACACTCAGGGTCAGGGTAAAATCCAATATATATCTGGTGATATCTCGGGTGCTATTACAGATAGCGCAATAAACCAAAGTGCGATGTCTGCAGGAGGCCCTGGCGCATGAATCTGTGCAGCGGCAACGACCTCGGACCACCAGGGGCCGAGAAGACCACCGTCTCATGGGGCCGGACACTCAGGGTCAGGGGAAAATCCAATATATATCTGGTGATATCTCGGGTGCTATTAGAGATAGCGCAATAAACCAAAGTGAATTATCTGCAGGAGGCCCTGGCGCATGAATCTGTGCAGCGGGAACGACATCGGACCACCAGGGGCCGAGAAAACAAACGTCTCATGGGGCCGGACACTCAGGGCCAGGGAAAAATCCAGTATATATCTGGTGATATCTCGGGTGCTATTACAGATAGCGCAATAAACCAAAGTGCGTTGTCTGCAGGAGGCCCTGGCGCATGAATCTGTGCAGCGGCAACGACCTCGGACCACCAGGGGCCGAGACAACCACCGTCACATGGGGCCGGACACTCAGGGTCAGGGTAAAATCCAATATATATCTGGTGATATCTCTGGTGCTATTACAGATAGCGCAATAAACCAAAGTGCGTTGTCTGCAGGAGGCCCTGGCGCATGAATCTGTGCAGCGGGAACGACCTCGGACGACCAGGGGCCGACAAAAACTACAGTCTCATGCGGCCGGACACTCAGGGTCTGGGGAATATCCAATATATATCTGGTGATATCACGGGTCCTATTACAGATAGCGAAGTAAACCAAAGTGAATTATCTGCAGGAGGCCCTGGCGCATGAGTCTGTACAGCGGGAACGACCTCGGACCACCAGGGGCCGAGACAACCACCGTCTCATGGGGCCGGACACTCAGGATCTGGGAAAAATCCAATATATATCCGGTGATATCTCGGGTGCTATTACAGATAGCGCAATAAACCAAAGTGAATTGTCTGCAGGTGGCCCTGGCGTATGAATCTGTGCAGCGGGAACGACCTCGGATCACCAGGGGCAGAGAAAACCACCATCTCATGGGGCCGGACACTCAGGGTCAGGGGAAAATCCAATATATATCTGGTGATATCTCGGGAGCTGTTAGAGATAGCGCAATAAACCAAAGTGAATTATCTGCAGGAGGCCCTGGCGCATGAATCTGTGCAGCGGGAACGACCTCCGACCACCAGGGGTCGAGAAAACCACAGTCTCATGGGGCCGGACACTCAGGGTAAGGGAAAAATCCAATATATATCTGGTGATACCTCGGGTGCTATTACAGATAGCCCAATAAATCAAAGTGCATTGTCTGTAGGAGGCCCTGGCGCATGAATCTGGGCAGCGGGGACGACCTCGGACAACCAGGGGCCGAGAAAACCACAGTCTCATAGGGCCGGACACTCAGGGTCAGGGGAAAATCCAGTATATATCTGGTGATATCCCGGGTGCTATTAGAGATAGCGCAATAAATCAAAGTGAATTATCTGCAGGATGCCCTCGCGCATGAATCTGTGCAGCGGGAACGTCCTCGGACCTCCAGGGGCCGAGACAACCACCGTCTCATGGGGCCGGACACTCAGGGTTAGGGTAAAATCCAATATATATCTGGTGGTATCTCGGGTGCTATTACAGATAGCGCAATAAACCAAAGTGCGTTGTCTGCAGGAGGCCCTGGCGCATGAATCTGTGCAGCGGCAACGACCTCGGACCACCAGGGGCCGAGAAAATCACCGTCTCATGGGGCCGGGCTGTCAGCGTCAGTGATAAATCCAATATATATCTGGTTATATCTCGGGTGCTATTAGAGGTAGCGCAATAAATCAAAGTGCATTGTCTGTAGGAGGCCCTGGCACATGAATCTGGGCAGCGGGAACGACCTCGGACCACCAGGGGCCGAGAAGACCACCGTCTCATGGGGCCGGACACTCAGGGTCAGGGGAAAATCCAATATATATCTGGTGATATCTCGGGTGCTATTACAGATAGCGCAATAAATCAAAGTGCATTGTCTGTAGGAGGCCCTGGCGCATGAATCTGTACAGCGGGAACGACCTCGGACCACCAGGGGCCGAGACAACCACCGTCTCATGGGGCCGGACACTCAGTGTCTGGGAAAAATCCAATATATATCCGGTGATATCTCGGGTGCTATTACAGATAGCGCAATAAATCAAAGTGCATTGTCTGTAGGAGGCCCTGGCGCATGAATCTGTACAGCGGGAACGACCTCGGACCACCAGGGGCCGAGACAACCACCGTCTCATGGGGCCGGACACTCAGGGTCAGGGGAAAATCCAATATATATCTGGTGATATCTCGGGTGCTGTTAGAGATAGCTCAATAAACCAAAGTGAATTATCTGCAGGAGGCCCTGGCGCATGAATCTGTGCAGCGGGAACGACCTCGGACCACCAGGGGTCGAGAAAACCACAGTCTCATGGGGCCGGACACTCAGGGTAAGGGAAAAATCCAATATATATCTGGTGATACCTCGGGTGCTATTACAGATAGCCCAATAAATCAAAGTGCATTGTCTGTAGGAGGCCCTGGCGCATGAATCTGGGCAGCGGGGACGACCTCGGACAACCAGGGGCCGAGAAAACCACAGTCTCATAGGGCCGGACACTCAGGGTCAGGGTAAAATCCAATATATATCTGGTGATATCTCGGGTGCTATTACAGATAGCGCAATAAACCAAAGTGCGTTGTCTGCAGGAGGCCCTGGCGCATGAATCTGTGCAGCGGCAACGACCTCGGACCACCAGGGGCCGAGAAAATCACCGTCTCATGGGGCCGGGCTGTCAGCGTCAGTGATAAATCCAATATATATCTGGTTATATCTCGGGTTCTATTACAGATAGCGCGATAAATCAAAGTGCATTGTCTGCAGGAGGCCCTGGCGCATGCATCTATGCAGTGGGAACGACCTCGGACCACCAGGGGCCGAGAAAATCACCGTCTCATGGGGCCGGACACTCAGGGTCAGGGGAAAATCTAATATATATCTGGTGATATCTCGGGTGCTATTAGAGATAGCGCAACAAATCAAAGTGCATTGTCTGTAGGAGGCCCTGGCACATGAATCTGGGCAGCGGGAACGACCGCGGACCACCAGGGGCCGAGAAGACCACCGTCTCATGGGGCCGGACACTCAGGGTCAGGCGAAAATCCAATATATATCTGGTGATATCTCGGGTGCTATTAGAGATAGCGCAATAAACCAAAGTGAATTATCTGCAGGAGGCCCTGGCGCATGAATCTGTGCAGCGGGAACGACATCGGACCACCAGGGGCCGAGAAAAAGACCGACACATGGCGCCGGACACTCAGGGTCAGGGAAAAATCCAGTATATATCTGGTGATATCTCGGGTGCTATTACAGATAGCGCAATAAATCAAAGTGCATTGTCTGTAGGAGGCCCTGGCGCATGAATCTGTGCAGCGGGAACGACCTCGGACCACCAGGGGCCGAGACAACCACCGTCTCATGGGGCCGGACACTCAGGGTCTGGGAAAAATCCAATATATATCCGGTGATATCTCGGGTGCTATTACAGATAGCGCAATAAGTCAAAGTGCATTGTCTGTAGGAGGCCCTGGCGCATGAATCTGTACAGCGGGAACGACCTCGGACCACCAGGGGCCGAGAGAACCACCGTCTCATGGGGCCGGACACTCAGGGTCAGGGGAAAATCCAATATATATCTGGTGATATCTCGGGTGCTGTTAGAGATAGCTCAATAAACCAAAGTGAATTATCTGCAGGAGGCCCTGGCGCATGAATCTGTGCAGCGGGAACGACCTCGGACCACCAGGGGTCGAGAAAACCACAGTCTCATGGGGCCGGACACTCAGGGTAAGGGAAAAATCCAATATATATCTGGTGATACCTCGGGTGCTATTACAGATAGCCCAATAAATCAAAGTGCATTGTCTGTAGGAGGCCCTGGCGCATGAATCTGGGCAGCGGGGACGACCTCGGACAACCAGGGGCCGAGAAAACCACAGTCTCATAGGGCCGGACACTCAGGGTCAGGGGAAAATCCAGTATATATCTGGTGATATCCCGGGTGCTATTAGAGATAGCGCAATAAATCAAAGTGAATTATCTGCAGGATGCCCTCGCGCATGAATCTGTGCAGCGGGAACGTCCTCGGACCTCCAGGGGCCGAGACAACCACCGTCTCATGGGGCCGGACACTCAGGGTCAGGGTAAAATCCAATATATATCTGGTGATATCTCGGGTGCTATTACAGATAGCGCAATAAACCAAAGTGCGTTGTCTGCAGGAGGCCCTGGCGCATGAATCTGTGCAGCGGGAACGACCTCGGACGACCAGGGGCCGACAAAAACTACAGTCTCATGGGGCCGGACACTCAGGGTCTGGGGAATATCCAATATATATCTGGTGATATCTCGGGTCCTATTACAGATAGCGAAGTAAACCAACGTGAATTATCTGCAGGAGGCCCTGGCGCATGAATCTGTGCAGCGGGAACGACCTCGGACCACCAGGGGCCGAGACAACCACCGTCTCATGGGGCCGGACACTCAGGGTCAGGGAAAAATCCAATATATATCTGGTGATATCTCGGGTGCTATTAGAGATAGCGCAATAAACCAAAGTGAAATATCTGCGGGAGGCGCTGCCGCATGAATCTGTGCAACGGGAACGACCTCGAACCACCAGGGGCCGAGAAAATCACAATCTCATGGGGCCGGACACTCAGGGTCAGGGGAAAATCCAATATATATCTGGTGATATCTCGGGTGCTATTACAGATAGCGCAAGAAATCAAAGTGCATTGTCTGTAGGAGACCCTGGCGCATGAATCTGTGCAGCGGGAACGACCTCGGACCACCAGGGGCCGAGAAAACGGCCGTCTCATCGGGCCGGACGCTCAGGGTCAGTGAAAAATCCAATATATATCTGGTGATATCTCGGGTGCTATTACAGATAGCGCAATAAATCAAAGTGCATTGTCTGTAGGAGGCCCTGGCGCATGAGTCTGTACAGCGGGAACGACCTCGGACCACCAGGGGCCGAGACAACCACCGTCTCATGGGGCCGGACACTCAGTGTCTGGGAAAAATCCAATATATATCCGGTGATATCTCGGGTGCTATTACAGATAGCGCAATAAATCAAAGTGCACTGTCTGTAGGAGGCCCTGGCGCATGAATCTGTACAGCGGGAACGACCTCGGACCACCAGGGGCCGAGAAAATCACCGTCTCATGGGGCCGGGCTGTCAGCGTCAGTGATAAATCAAATATATATCTGGTTATATCTCGGGTTCTATTACAGATAGCGCGATAAATCAAAGTGCATTGTCTGCAGGAGGCCCTGGCGCATGCATCTGTGCAGCGGGAACGACCTCGGACCACCAGGGGCCGAGAAAATCACCGTCTCATGGGGCCGGACACTCAGGGTCTGGGAAAAATCCAATATATATCCGGTGATATCTCGGGTGCTATTACAGATAGCGCAATAAATCAAAGTGCATTGTCTGTAGGAGGCCCTGGTGCATGAATCTGTGCAGCGGGAACGACCTCGGACCACCAGGGGTCGAGAAAACCACAGTCTCATGGGGCCGGACACTCAGGGTAAGGGAAAAATCCAATATATATCTGGTGATACCTCGGGTGCTATTACAGATAGCCCAATAAATCAAAGTGCATTGTCTGTAGGAGGCCCTGGCACATGAATCTGGGCAGCGGGAAAGACCTCGGACCACCAGGGGCCGAGAAGACCACCGTCTCATGGGGCCGGACACTCAGGGTCAGGGGAAAATCCAATATATATCTGGTGATATCTCGGGTGCTATTAGAGATAGCGCAATAAACCAAAGTGAATTATCTGCAGGAGGCCCTGGCGCATGAATCTGTGCAGCGGGAACGACCTCGGACCACCAGGGGCCAAGAAAACGACTGTCTCATGCGGCCGGACACTCAGGGTCAGTGAAAAATCCAATATATATCTGGTGATATCTCGGGTGCTATTAGAGATACCGCAATAAATCAAAGTGCATTGTCTCTAGGAGCCCCTGCCGCATGAATCTGTGCAGCGGCAACGACCTCGGACCACCAGGGGCCGAGAAGACCACAGCCTCATGGGGCCGGACACTCAGGGTCAGTGAAAAATCCAATATATATCTGGTGATATCTCGGGTGCCATTACAGATAGCGCAATAAATCAAAGTGCATTGTCTGTAGGAGACCCTGGCGCATGAATCTGTGCAGCGGGAACGACCTCGGACCACCAGCGGCCGAGAAAACGACCGTCTCATTGGGACGGACACTCAGGGTCAGGGGAAAATCCAGTATATATCTGGTGATATCTCGGGTGCTATTAGAGATAGCGCAATAAATCAAAGTGCGTTGTCTGCAGGAGGCCCTGGCGCATGAATCTGTGCAGCGGCAACGACCTCGGACCACCAGGGGCCGAGAAAACCACCGTCTCATGGAGCCGGACACTCAGGGTCAGGGGAAAATCCAATATATATCTGGTGATATCTCGGGTGCTATTAGAGATAGCGCAATATACCAAAGTGAATTATCTGCAGGAGGCCCTGGCGCATGAATCTGCGCAGCGGTAACGACATCGGACCACCAGGGGCCGAGAAAACCACATTCTCATGGGGCCGGACACTCAGGGTCTGGGGAATATCCAATATATATGTGGTGATATCTCGGGTGCTATTACAGATAGCGCAATAAATCAGAGTGCATTGTCTGTAGGAGGCCTTGGCGCATGAATCCGTGCAGCGGGAACGACCTCGGATCACCAAGGGCAGAGAAAACCACCATCTCATGGGGCCGGACACTCAGGGTCAGGGGAAAATCCAATATATATCTGGTGTTATCTCGGGTGCTATTACAGATAGCGCAATAAACCAAAGTGCGTTGTCTGCAGGAGGCCCTGGCGCATGAATCTGTGCAGCGGCAACGACCTCGGACCACCAGGGGCCGAGAAAATCACCGTCTCATGGGGCCGGGCTGTCAGCGTCAGTGATAAATCCAATATATATCTGGTTATATCTCGGGTGCTATTAGAGATAGCGCAATAAATCAAAGTGCATTGTCTGTAGGAGGCCCTGGCACATGAATCTGGGCAGCGGGAAAGACCTCGGACCACCAGGGGCCGAGAAGACCACCGTCTCATGGGGCCGGACACTCAGGGTCAAGGGAAAATCCAATATATATCTGGTGATATCTCGGGTGCTATTAGAGATAGCGCAATAAACCAAAGTGAATTATCTGCAGGAGGCCCTGGCGCATGAATCTGGGCAGCGGCGACGACCTCGGACAACCAGGGGCCGAGAAAACCACAGTCTCATAGGGCCGGACACTCAGGGTCAGGGAAAAATCCAATATATATCTGGTGATATCTCGGGTGCTATTACAGATAGCGCAATAAACCAAAGTGAATTATCTGCAGGAGGCCGTGGCGCATGAAACTGTTTAACGGGAACGACCTCGGACCACCAGAGGCCGAGAAAATCACCGTCACATGGGGCCGGACAGTCAGGGTCAGGGAAAAATCCTATATATATCTGGTGATATCTCGGGTGCTATTAGAGATACCGCAATAAATCAAAGTGCATTGTCTGTAGGAGGCCCTGGCGCATGAATCTGTGCAGCGGGAACGACCTCGGACCACCAGGGGCCGAGAAAACGACCGTCTCATGCGGCCGGACACTCAGGGTCAGTGAAAAATCCAATATATATCTGGTGATATCTCGGGTGCTATTAGAGATACCGCAATAAATCAAAGTGCATTGTCTCTAGGAGGCCCTGGCGCATGAATCTGTACAGCCGGAACGACCTCGGACCACCAGGGGCCGAGAAAACGACCGTCTCATGCGGCCGGACACTCAGGGTCAGTGAAAAATCCAATATATATCTGGTGATATCTCGGGCGCTATTACAGATAGCGCAATAAATCAAAGTGCATTGTCTGTAGGAGGCCCTGGCGCATGAATCTGTGCAGCGGGAACGACCTCGGACGAACAGGGGCCGAGAAAACCACATTCTCATGGGGCCGGACACTCAGGGTCAGTGAAAAATCCAATATATATCTGGTGATATCTCGGGTGCCATTACAGATAGCGCAATAAATCAAAGTGCATTGTCTGTAGGAGACCCTGGCGCATGAATCTGTGCAGCGGGAACGACCTCGGACCACCAGGGGCCGAGAAGAACACCGTCTCATGGGGCCGGACACTCAGGGTCAGGGAAAAATCTAATATATATCTGGTGATATCTCGGGTGCTATTAGAGATAGCGCCATAAACCAAAGTGAATTATCTGCAGGAGGCCCTGGCGCATGAAACTGTTTAACGGGAACGACCTCGGACCACCAGGGGCCGAGAAAACGACCGTCTCATGGGGCCGGACACTCAGGGTCAGGGGAAAATCCAATATATATCTGGTGATATCTCGGGTGCTATTAGAGATGGCGCAATAAACCAAAGTGAATTATCTGCAGGAGGCCCTGGCGCATGAATCTGTGCAGCGGGAACGACATCGGACCACCAGGGGCCGAGAAAACAAACGTCTCATGGGGCCGGACACTCAGGGCCAGGGAAAAATCCAGTATATATCTGGTGATATCTCGGCTGCTATTACAGATAGCGCAATAAAACAAAGTGCATTGTCTGTAGGAGGCCCTGGCGCATGAATCTGTACAGCGGGAACGACCTCGGACCACCAGGGGCCGAGACAACCACCGTCTCATGGGGCCGGACACTCAGGGTCTGGGAAAAATCCAATATATATCCGGTGATATCTCGGGTGCTATTACAGATAGCGCAATAAACCAAAGTGAATTGTCTGCAGGTGGCCCTGGCGCATGAATCTGTGCAGCGGGAACGACCTCGGATCACCAGGGGCAGAGAAAACCACCATCTCATGGGGCCGGACACTCAGGGTCAGGGGAAAATCCAATATATATCTGGTGATATCTCGGGTGCTGTTAGAGATAGTTCAATAAACCAAAGTGAATTATCTGCAGGAGGCCCTGGCGCATGAATCTGTGCAGCGGGAACGACCTCGGACCTCCAGGGGTCGAGAAAACCACAGTCTCATGGGGCCGGACACTCAGGGTAAGGGAAAAATCCAATATATATCTGGTGATACCTCGGGTGCTATTACAGATAGCCCAATAAATCAAAGTGCATTGTCTGTAGGAGGCCCTGGCGCATGAATCTGGGCAGCGGGATCGACCTCGGACCACGAGGGACCGAGAAAACCACCGTTTCATGGGGTCGGACTGTCAGGGTCAGGGAAAAATCCAATATATATCTGGTGATATCTCGGGTGCTATTAGAGATAGCGCAATAAATCAAAGTGCATTATCTGCAGGGGGCCCTGGCGCATGAATCTGTGCAGCGGGATGGACCTCGGACCACGAGGGACCGAGAAAACCACCGTCTCATGGGGCCGGACACTCAGGGTCAGGGAAAAATCCAATATATATCTGGTGATATCTCGGGTGCTATTAGAGATAGCGCAATAAATCAAAGTGCATTGTCTGTAGGAGGCCCTGGCGCATGAATCTGTGCAGCGGAATCGACCTCGGACCACCAGGGGCAGAGAAAACCACCGTCTCATGGGGTCGAACTGTCATGGTGAGGGAAAAATCCAATATATATCTGGTGATATCTCGGGTGCTATTAGAGATAGCGCAATAAATCAAAGTGCATTATCTGCAGGGGGCCCTGGCGCATGAATCTGTGCAGCGGGATGGACCTCGGACCACGAGGGACCGAGGAAACCACCGTCTCATGGGGCCGGACACTCAGGGTCAGGGAAAAATCCAATATATATCTGGTGATATCTCGGGTGCTATTAGAGATAGCGCAATAAATCAAAGTGTATTGTCTGCAGGAGGCCCTAGCGCATGAATCTGTGCAGCGGGAACGACCTCGGACCACCAGGGGCCGAGAAAACTACCGTCTCATGGGGCGGACACTCAGGGTCAGGGAGAAATCCAATATATATCTGGTGATATCTCGGGTGCTATTAGAGATACGCAATAACTCAAAGTGCATTGTCTGCAGGAAGCCCTGGCGCATGAATCTGTGCAGCGGGAACGACCTCGGACCACCAGGGGCCGAGAAAACCACAGTCTCATGAGGCAGAGAACTCAGGGTCAGGCAAAAATCCAATATATATCTGGTGATATCTCGGGTGCAATTAGGGATAGCGCAATAAATCAAAGTGAATTATCTGCAGGAAGCCGTGGCGCATGAATCTGCGCAGCAGAAACGTCCTCGGACCACCAGGGGCCGAGAAAACCACCGTCTCATGGGGCCGGACACTCAGGGTCAGGGGAAAATCCAATATATATCTGGTGATATCTCGGGTGCTATTAGAGATAGCGCAATAAACCAAAGTGCATTGTCTGCAGGAGGCCCTGGCGCATGAATCTGTGCAGCGGGAACGACCTCGGACCACCAGGGGCCGAGAAAACCACCGTCTCATGGGGTCGGACACTCAGGGTCAGGGAAAAATCCAATATATATCTGGTGATATCGCGGGTGCTATTACAGATAGCGCACTAAACCAAAATGCATTGTCTGTAGGAGGCCCTGGCGCATGAATCTGTGCAGCGGGAACGACCTCGGACCACCAGGGGCCGAGGAAACCACAGTCTCATGAGGCAGAGAACTCAGGGTCAGGCAAAAATCCAATATATATCTGGTGATATCTCGGGTGCTATTAGAGATAGCGCAATACATCAAAGTGCATTATCTGCGGGGGGCCCTGGCGCATGAATCTGTGCAGCGGGATGGACCTCGGACCACGAGGGACCGAGAAAACCATCGACACATGGGGACGGACTGACAGGGTCAAGCAAAAATCCAATATATATCTGGTGATAACTCGGGTGCTATTAGAGATAGCGAATTAAATCAAAGTGCATTGTCTGCAGGAGGCCCTGGTGCATGAATCTGTGCAGCGGGAACGACCTCGGACGACCAGGGGCCGAGAAAACCACCGTCTCATGGGGTCGGACTGTCAGGGTCAGGGAAAAATCCAATATATATCTGGTGATATCTCGGGTGCTATTAGAGATAGCGCAATAAATCAAAGTGAATTATCTGCAGGGGGCCCTGGCCCATGAATCTGTGCAGCGGGAATAGTCACGGGCCGCCAGGGGCCGAGAAAACCACCGTCTCATGGGGCCGGACACTCAGGGTCAGGGAAAAATCCAATATAAAGCTGGTGATATCCCGGGTGCTATTACAGATAGCGCAATAAATCAAAGTGCATTGTCTGCAGGAGGCCCTGGTGCATGAATCTGTGCAGCGGGAACGACCTCTGACGACCAGGGGCCGAGAAAACCACCGTCTCATGGGGCCGGACACTCAGGGTCAGGGGAAAATCCAATATATATCTGGTGATATCTCGGGCGCCATTAGAGCTAGCGCAATAAATCAAAGTGAATTATCTGCAGGGGGCCCTGGCGCATGAATCTGTGCAGCGGGAACGACCTCGGACCACGAGGGACCGAGAAAACCACCGTTTCATGGGGTCGGACTGTCAGGGTCAGGGAAAAATCCAATATATATCTGGTGATATCTCGGGTGCTATTAGATATAGCGCAATAAATCAAAGTGCATTATCTGCAGGGGGCCCTGGCGCATGAATCTGTGCAGCGGGATGGACCTCGGACCACGAGGCACCGAGAAAACCACCGTCTCATGGGGCCGGACACTCAGGGTCAGGGGAAAATCCAATATATATCTGGTGATATCTCGGGTGCTATTAGAGATAGCGCAATAAATCAAAGTGCATTGTCTGCAGGAGGCCCTAGCGCCTGAATCTGTGCATCGGGAACGACCTCGGACCACCAGGGGCCGAGAAAACTACCGTCTCATGGGGCGGACACTCAGGGTCAGGGAAAAATCCAATATATATCTGGTGATATCTCGGGTGCTATTAGAGATACGCAATAACTCAAAGTGCATTGTCTGCAGGAAGCCCTGGCGCATGAATCTGTGCAGCGGGAACGACCTCGGACCACCAGGGGCCGAGAAAACCACAGTCTCATGAGGCAGAGAACTCAGGGTCAGGCAAAAATCCAATATATATCTGGTGATATCTCGGGTGCAATTAGAGATAGCGCAATAAATCAAAGTGAATTATCTGCAGGAAGCCGTGGCGCATGAATCTGCGCAGCAGAAACGTCCTCGGACCACCAGGGGCCGAGAAAACCACCGTCTCATGGGGCCGGACACTCAGGGTCAGGGGAAAATCCAATATATATCTGGTGATATCTCGGGTGCTATTAGAGATAGCGCAATAAACCAAAGTGCATTGTCTGCAGGAGGCCCTGGCGCATGAATCTCTGCAGCGGGAACGACCTCGGACCACCAGGGGCCGAGAAAACCACCGTCTCATGGGGTCGGACACTCAGGGTCAGGGAAAAATCCAATATATATCTTGTGATATCGCGGGTGCTATTACAGATAGCGCACTAAACCAAAATGCATTGTCTGTAGGAGGCCCTGGCTCATGAATCTGCGCAGCGGGAACGACCTCGGACCACCAGGGGCCGAGGAAACCACCGTCTCATGGGGTCGGACACTCAGGGCCAGGGAAAATCCAATATATATCTGGTGATATCTCGGGTGCTATTAGAGATAGTGCAATAAATCAAAGTGAATTATCTGCAGGGGGCCCTGGCCCATGAATCTGTGCAGCGGGAACAGTCACGGGCCGCCAGGGGCCGAGAAAACCACCGTCTCATGGGGCCGGACACTCAGGGTCAGGGAAAAATCCAATATAAAGCTGGTGATATCCCGGGTGCTATTACAGATAGCGCAATAAATCAAAGTGCATTGTCTGGAGGAGGCCCTGGTGCATGAATCTGTGCAGCGGGAACGACCTCGGACGACCAGGGGCCGAGAAAACCACCGTCTCATGGGGCCGGACACTCAGGGTCAGGGGAAAATCCAATATATATCTGGTGATATCTCGGGCGCCATTAGAGCTAGCGCAATAAATCAAAGTGAATTATCTGCAGGGGGCCCTGGCGCATGAATCTGTGCAGCGGGAACGACCTCGGACCACGAGGGACCGAGAAAACCACCGTTTCATGGGGTCGGACTGTCAGGGTCAGGGAAAAATCCAATATATATCTGGTGATATCTCGGGTGCTATTAGATATAGCGCAATAAATCAAAGTGCATTATCTGCAGGGGGCCCTGGCGCATGAATCTGTGCAGCGGGATGGACCTCGGACCACGAGGGACCGAGAAAACCACCGTCTCATGGGGCCGGACACTCAGGGTCAGGGGAAAATCCAATATATATCTGGTGATATCTCGGGTGCTATTAGAGATAGCGCAATAAATCAAAGTGCATTGTCTGCAGGAGGCCCTAGCGCCTGAATCTGTGCAGCGGGAACGACCTCGGACCACCAGGGGCCGAGAAAACTACCGTCTCATGGGGCGGACACTCAGGGTCAGGGAAAAATCCAATATATATCTGGTGATATCTCGGGTGCTATTAGAGATACGCAATAACTCAAAGTGCATTGTCTGCAGGAAGCCCTGGCGCATGAATCTGTGCAGCGGGAACGACCTCGGACCACCAGGGGCCGAGAAAACCACAGTCTCATGAGGCAGAGAACTCAGGGTCAGGCAAAAATCCAATATATATCTGGTGATATCTCGGGTGCAATTAGAGATAGCGCAATAAATCAAAGTGAATTATCTGCAGGAAGCCGTGGCGCATGAATCTGCGCAGCAGAAACGTCCTCGGACCACCAGGGGCCGAGAAAACCACCGTCTCATGGGGCCGGACACTCAGGGTCAGGGGAAAATCCAATATATATCTGGTGATATCTCGGGTGCTATTAGAGATAGCGCAATAAATCAAAGTGCATTGTCTGCAGGAGGCCCTAGCGCCTGAATCTGTGCAGCGGGAACGACCTCGGACCACCAGGGGCCGAGAAAACCACCGTCTCATGGGGCCGGACACTCAGGGTCAGGGGAAAATCCAATATATATCTGGTGATATCTCGGGTGCTATTAGAGATACGCAATAACTCAAAGTGCATTGTTTGCAGGAAGCCCTGGCGCATGAATCTGTGCAGCGGGAACGACCTCGGACCACCAGGGGCCGAGAAAACCACAGTCTCATGAGGCAGAGAACTCAGGGTCAGGCAAAAATCCAATATATATCTGGTTATATCTCGGGTGCAATTAGAGATAGCGCAATAAACCAAAGTGCATTGTCTGCAGGAGGCCCTGGCGCATGAATCTGTGCAGCGGGAACGACCTCGGACCACCAGGGGCCGAGAAAACCACCGTCTCATGGGGTCGGACACTCAGGGTCAGGGAAAAATCCAATATATATCTGGTGATATCGCGGGTGCTATTACAGATAGGGCACTAAACCAAAATGCATTGTCTGTAGGAGGCCCTGGCGCATGAATCTGTGCAGCGGGAACGACCTCGGACCACCAGGGGCCGAGAAAACCACCGTCTCATGGGGTCGGACACTCAGGGCCAGGGAAAATCCAATATATATCTGGTGATATCTCGGGTGCTATTAGAGATAGTGCAATAAATCAAAGTGCATTGTCTGCAGCAGGCCCTGGCGCATGAATCTGTGCAGCGGGAACGACCTCGGACCACCAGGGGCCGAGAAAACCACAGTCTCATGAGGCAGAGAACTCAGGGTCAGGCAAAAATCCAATATATATCTGGTGATATCTCGGGTGCAATTAGAGATAGCGCAATAAATCAAAGTGAATTATCTGCAGGAAGCCGTGGCGCATGAATCTGCGCAGCAGAAACGTCCTCGGACCACCAGGGGCCGAGAAAACCACCGTCTCATGGGGCCGGACACTCAGGGTCAGGGGAAAATCCAATATATATCTGGTGATATCTCGGGTGCTATTAGAGATAGCGCAATAAATCAAAGTGCATTGTCTGCAGGAGGCCCTAGCGCCTGAATCTGTGCAGCGGGAACGACCTCGGACCACCAGGGGCCGAGAAAACCACCGTCTCATGGGGCCGGACACTCAGGGTCAGGGGAAAATCCAATATATATCTGGTGATATCTCGGGTGCTATTAGAGATACGCAGTAACTCAAAGTGCATTGTTTGCAGGAAGCCCTGGCGCATGAATCTGTGCAGCGGGAACGACCTCGGACCACCAGGGGCCGAGAAAACCACAGTCTCATGAGGCAGAGAACTCAGGGTCAGGCAAAAATCCAATATATATCTGGTTATATCTCGGGTGCAATTAGAGATAGCGCAATAAACCAAAGTGCATTGTCTGCAGGAGGCCCTGGCGCATGAATCTGTGCAGCGGGAACGACCTCGGACCACCAGGGGCCGAGAAAACCACCGTCTCATGGGGTCGGACACTCAGGGTCAGGGAAAAATCCAATATATATCTGGTGATATCGCGGGTGCTATTACAGATAGGGCACTAAACCAAAATGCATTGTCTGTAGGAGGCCCTGGCGCATGAATCTGTGCAGCGGGAACGACCTCGGACCACCAGGGGCCGAGAAAACCACCGTCTCATGGGGTCGGACACTCAGGGCCAGGGAAAATCCAATATATATCTGGTGATATCTCGGGTGCTATTAGAGATAGTGCAATAAATCAAAGTGCATTGTCTGCAGCAGGCCCTAGCGCATGAATCTGTGCAGCGGAATCGACCTCGGTACACCAGGGACAGAGAAAACCACCGTCTCATGGGGTCGAACTGTCAGGGTGAGGGAAAAATCCAATATGTATCTGGTGATATCTCGGGTGCTATTAGATATAGCGCAATACATCAAAGTGCATTATCTGCGGGGGGCCCTGGCGCATGAATCTGTGCAGCGGGATGGACCTCGGACCACGAGGGACCGAGAAAACCATCGACACATGGGGACGGACTGACAGGGTCAAGCAAAAATCCAATATATATCTGGTGATAACTCGGGTGCTATTAGAGATAGCGAATTAAATCAAAGTGCATTGTCTGCAGGAGGCCCTGGTGCATGAATCTGTGCAGCGGGAACGACCTCGGACGACCAGGGGCCGAGAAAACCACCGTCTCATGGGGTCGGACTGTCAGGGTCAGGGAAAAATCCAATATATATCTGGTGATATCTCGGGTGCTATTAGAGCTAGCGCCATAAATCAAAGTGAATTATCTGCAGGGGGCCCTGGCGCATGAATCTGTGCAGCTGGAACGACCTCGGACCACGAGGGACCGAGAAAACCACCGATTCATGGGGTCGGACTGTCAGGGTCAGGGAAAAATCCAATATATATCTGGTGATATCTCGGGTGCTATTAGAGATAGCGCAATAAATCAAAGTGCATTATCTGCAGGGGGCCCTGGCGCATGAATCTGTGCAGCGGGATGGACCTCGGACCACGAGGGACCGAGAAAACCACCGTCTCATGGGGCCGGACACTCAGGGTCAGGGGAAAATCCAATATATATCTGGTGATATCTCGGGTGCTATTAGAGATAGCGCAATAAATCAAAGTGCATTGTCTGCAGGAGGCCCTAGCGCATGAATCTGTGCAGCGGGAACGTCCTCGGACCACCAGGGGCCGAGAAAACCACCGTCTCATGGGGCCGGACACTCAGGGTCAGCGGAAAATCCAATATATATCTGGTGATATCTCGGGTGCTATTAGAGATACGCAATAACTCAAAGTGCATTGTCTGCAGGAAGCCCTGGCGCATGAATCTGTGCAGCGGGAACGACCTCGGACCACCAGGGGCCGAGAAAACCACAGTCTCATGAGGCAGAGAACTCAGGGTCAGGCAAAAATGCAATATATATCTGGTGATATCTCCGGTGCAATTAGAGATAGCGCAATAAATCAAAGTGAATTATCTGCAGGAAGCCGTGGCGCATGAATCTGCGCAGCAGAAACGTCCTCGGACCACCAGGGGCCGAGAAAACCACCGTCTCATGGGGCCGGACACTCAGGGTCTGGGGAAAATCCAATATATATCTGGTGATATCGCGGGTGCTATTACAGATAGCGCACTAAACCAAAATGCATTGTCTGTAGGAGGCCCTGGCGCATGAATCTGTGCAGCGGGAACGACCTCGGACCACCAGGGGCCGAGGTAACCACCGTCTCATGGGGTCGGACACTCAGGGCCAGGGAAAATCCAATATATATCTGGTGATATCTCGGGTGCTATTAGAGATAGTGCAATAAATCAAAGTGCATTGTCTGCAGCAGGCCCTAGCGCATGAATCTGTGCAGCGGAATCGACCTCGGTACACCAGGGACGGAGAAAACCACCGTCTCATGGGGTCGAACTGTCAGGGTGAGGGAAAAATCCAATATATATCTGGTGATATCTCGGGTGCTATTAGAGATAGCGCAATACATCAAAGTGCATTATTTGCAGGGGGCCCTGGCGCATGAATCTGTGCAGCGGGATGGACCTCGGACCACGAGGGACCAAGAAAACCATCGACACATGGGGACGGACTGACAGGGTCAAGCAAAAATCCAATATATATCTGGTGATAACTCGGGTGCTATTAGAGATAGCGAATTAAATCAAAGTGCATTGTCTGCAGGAGGCCTTGGTGCATGAATCTGTGCAGCGGGAACGACCTCGGACGACCAGGGGCCGAGAAAACCACCGTCTCATGGGGTCGGACTGTCAGGGTCAGGGAAAAATCCAATATATATCTGGTGATATCTCGGGTGCTATTAGAGATAGCGCAATAAATCAAAGTGAATTATCTGCAGGGGGCCCTGGCCCATGAATCTGTGCAGCGGGAACAGTCACGGACCGCCAGGGGCCGAGAAAACCACCGTCTCATGGGGCCGGACACTCAGGGTCAGGGAAAAATCCAATATAAAGCTGGTGATATCCCGGGTGCTATTACAGATAGCGCAATAAATCATAGTGCATTGTCTGGAGGAGGCCCTGGTGCATGAATCTGTGCAGCGGGAACGACCTCGGACGACCAGGGGCCGAGAAAACCACCGTCTCATGGGGCCGGACACTCAGGGTCAGGGAAAAATCCAATATATATCTGGTGATATCTCGGGCGCCATTAGAGCTAGCGCAATAAATCAAAGTGAATTATCTGCAGGAGGCCCTAGCGCCTGAATCTGTGCAGCGGGAACGACCTCGGACCACCAGGGGCCGAGAAAACTACCGTCTCATGGGGCGGACACTCAGGGTCAGGGAAAAATCCAATATATATCTGGTGATATCTCGGGTGCTATTAGAGATAGCGCAATAAACCAAAGTGCATTGTCTGCAGGAGGCCCTGGCGCCTGAATCTGTGTAGCGGAATCGACCTCGGAACACCAGGGACAGAGAAAACCACCGTCTCATGGGGTCGAACTGTCAGGGTGAGGGAAAAATCCAATATATATCTGGTGATATCTCGGGTGCTATTAGAGATAGCGCAATACATCAAAGTGCATTATCTGCGGGGGGCACTGGCGCATGAATCTGTGCAGCGGGATGGACCTCGGACCACGAGGGACCGAGAAAACCATCGACACATGGGGACGGACTGACAGGGTCAAGCAAAAATCCAATATATATCTGGTGATAACTCGGGTGCTATTAGAGATAGCGAATTAAATCAAAGTGCATTGTCTGCAGGAGGCCTTGGTGCATGAATCTGTGCAGCGGGAACGACCTCTGACGACCAGGGGCCGAGAAAACCACCGTCTCATGGGGTCGGACTGTCAGGGTCAGGGAAAAATCCAATATATATCTGGTGATATCTCGGGTGCTATTAGAGATAGCGCAATAAATCAAAGTGAATTATCTGCAGGGGGCCCTGGCCCATGAATCTGTGCAGCGGGAACAGTCACGGACCGCCAGGGGCCGAGAAAACCACCGTCTCATGGGGCCGGACACTCAGGGTCAGGGAAAAATCCAATATAAAGCTGGTGATATCCCGGGTGCTATTACAGATAGCGCAATAAATCATAGTGCATTGTCTGGAGGAGGCCCTGGTGCATGAATCTGTGCAGCGGGAACGACCTCGGACGACCAGGGGCCGAGAAAACCACCGTCTCATGGGGCCGGACACTCAGGGTCAGGGAAAAATCCAATATATATCTGGTGATATCTCGGGCGCCATTAGAGCTAGCGCAATAAATCAAAGCGAATTATCTGCAGGAGGCCCTAGCGCCTGAATCTGTGCAGCGGGAACGACCTCGGACCACCAGGGGCCGAGAAAACTACCGTCTCATGGGGCGGACACTCAGGGTCAGGGAAAAATCCAATATATATCTGGTGATATCTCGGGTGCTATTAGAGATAGCGCAATAAACCAAAGTGCATTGTCTGCAGGAGGCCCTGGCGCCTGAATCTGTGTAGCGGGAACGACCTCGGACCACCAGGGGCCGAGAAAACCACCGTCTCATGGGGTCGGACACTCAGGGCCAGGGAAAATCCAATATATATCTGGTGATATCTCGGGTGCTATTGGAGATAGTGCAATAAATCAAAGTGCATTGTCTGCAGCAGGCCCTAGCGCATGAATCTGTGCAGCGGAATCGACCTCGGAACACCAGGGACAGAGAAAACCACCGTCTCATGGGGTCGAACTGTCAGGGTGAGGGAAAAATCCAATATATATCTGGTGATATCTCGGGTGCTATTAGAGATAGCGCAATACATCAAAGTGCATTATCTGCGGGGGGCACTGGCGCATGAATCTGTGCAGCGGGATGGACCTCGGACCACGAGGGACCGAGAAAACCATCGACACATGGGGACGGACTGACAGGGTCAAGCAAAAATCCAATATATATCTGGTGATAACTCGGGTGCTATTAGAGATAGCGAATTAAATCAAAGTGCATTGTCTGCAGGAGGCCCTGGTGCATGAATCTGTGCAGCGGGAACGACCTCGGACGACCAGGGGCCGAGAAAACCACCGTCTCATGGGGTCGGACTGTCAGGGTCAGGGAAAAATCCAATATATATCTGGTGATATCTCGGGTGCTATTAGAGCTAGCGCCATAAATCAAAGTGAATTATCTGCAGGGGGCCCTGGCGCATGAATCTGTGCAGCGGGAACGACCTCGGACCACGAGGGACCGAGAAAACCACCGATTCATGGGGTCGGACTGTCAGGGTCAGGGAAAAATCCAATATATATCTGGTGATATCTCGGGTGCTATTAGAGATAGCGCAATAAATCAAAGTGCATTATCTGCAGGGGGCCCTGGCGCATGAATCTGTGCAGCGGGATGGACCTCGGACCACGAGGGACCGAGAAAACCACCGTCTCATGGGGCCGGACACTCAGGGTCAGGGGAAAATCCAATATATATCTGGTGATATCTCGGGTGCTATTAGAGATAGCGCAATAAATCAAAGTGCATTGTCTGCAGGAGGCCCTAGCGCCTGAATCTGTGCAGCGGGAACGACCTCGGACCACCAGGGGCCGAGAAAACTACCGTCTCATGGGGCGGACACTCAGGGTCAGGGAAAAATCCAATATATATCTGGTGATATCTCGGGTGCTATTAGAGATAGCGCAATAAACCAAAGTGCATTGTCTGCAGGAGGAACTGGCGCCTGAATCTGTGTAGCGGGAACGACCTCGGACCACCAGGGGCCGAGAAAACCACCGTCTCATGGGGCCGGACACTCAGGGTCAGCGGAAAATCCAATATATATCTGGTGATATCTCGGGTGCTATTAGAGATACGCAATAACTCAAAGTGCATTGTCTGCAGGAAGCCCTGGCGCATGAATCTGTGCAGCGGGAACGACCTCGGACCACCAGGGGCCGAGAAAACCACAGTCTCATGAGGCAGAGAACTCAGGGTCAGGCAAAAATGCAATATATATCTGGTGATATCTCCGGTGCAATTAGAGATAGCGCAATAAATCAAAGTGAATTATCTGCAGGAAGCCGTGGCGCATGAATCTGCGCAGCAGAAACGTCCTCGGACCACCAGGGGCCGAGAAAACCACCGTCTCATGGGGCCGGACACTCAGGGTCTGGGGAAAATCCAATATATATCTGGTGATATCGCGGGTGCTATTACAGATAGCGCACTAAACCAAAATGCATTGTCTGTAGGAGGCCCTGGCGCATGAATCTGTGCAGCGGGAACGACCTCGGACCACCAGGGGCCGAGGTAACCACCGTCTCATGGGGCGGACACTCAGGGTCAGGGAAAAATCCAATATATATCTGGTGATATCTCGGGTGCTATTAGAGATAGCGCAATAAACCAAAGTGCATTGTCTGCAGGAGGCCCTGGCGCCTGAATCTGTGTAGCGGGAACGACCTCGGACCACCAGGGGCCGAGAAAACCACCGTCTCATGGGGCCGGACACTCAGGGTCAGCGGAAAATCCAATATATATCTGGTGATATCTCGGGTGCTATTAGAGATACGCAATAACTCAAAGTGCATTGTCTGCAGGAAGCCCTGGCGCATGAATCTGTGCAGCGGGAACGACCTCGGACCACCAGGGGCCGAGAAAACCACAGTCTCATGAGGCAGAGAACTCAGGGTCAGGCAAAAATGCAATATATATCTGGTGATATCTCGGGCGCCATTAGAGCTAGCGCAATAAATCAAAGTGAATTATCTGCAGGGGGCCCTGGCGCATGAATCCGTGCAGCGGGATCGACCTCGGACCACGAGGGACCGAGAAAACCACCGTTTCATGGGGTCGGACTGTCAGGGTCAGGGGAAAATCCAATATATATATCTGGTGATATCTCGGGTGCTATTAGAGATAGCGCAATAAATCAAATTGAGTTATCTGCAGGAGGCCCTGGCGCCTGAATCTGTGCAGCGGGAACGACCTCGGACCACCAGGGGCCGAAAAAACCACAGTCTCATGGGGCCGGACACTCAGGGTCAGGGGAAAATCCAATATATATCTGGTGATATCTCGGGTGCTATTAGAGATAGCGCAATAAACCAAATTGAATTATCTGCAGGAGGCCCTGGCGCATGCATCTGCGCAGCGGGAACGACCTCGCACCACCAGGGGCCGAGAAAACCACCGTCTCATGGGGCCGGACACACTGGGTCAGGGAAAAATCCAATATATATCTGGTGATATCTCGGGTGCTATTACAGATCGCGCAATAAATCAAAGTGCATTGTCTGTAGGAGGCCCTGGCGCATGAATCTTTGCTGCTGGAACGTCCTCGGACCACCAGGGGCCGAGAAAACTACAGTCTCATGGGGCCGGACACTCAGGGTCTGGGGAAAATACAATATATATCTGGTGATATCTCGGGACCTATTACAGATAGCGAAATAAACCAAAGTGAATTATCTGCAGGAGGCCCTGGCGCATCAATCTGTGCAGCGGGAACGACCTCGGTCAAACAGGGGCCGAGAAAACCACCGTCTCATGAGGCTGGACACTCAGGGTGAGGGAAATATCCAATATATATCTGGTGATATCTCGGGTGCTATTACAGATAGCGCAATAAATCAAAGTGCATTGTCTGTAGAAGGCCGTGGCGCATGAATCTGTGCAGCGGGAACGACCTCGGACCACCAGGGGCCGAGAAAACCACCGTCTCATGGGGTCGGTCACTCGTGGTCAGGGAAAAATCCAATATATATCTGGCGATATCTCGGGTGCTATTACAGATAGCGCAATAAATCAAAGTGCATTGTCTGCAGGAGGCCCTAGCGCATGAATCTGTGCAGCGGGAACGTCCTCGGACCACCAGGGGCCGAGAAAACCACAGAATCATGGGGCCGGACACTCAGGGTCAGGGAAAAATCCAATATACATCTGGTGATATCTCGGGTGCTATTACATATAGCGCAATAAATCAAAGTGCATTGTCTGTAGGAGCCCCTGGCGCATGAATCTGTGCAGCGGGAACGACCTCGGACAACCAGGGGCCTAGAAGACCACAGTCTCATGGGGCCGGACACTCAGGGTCAGGGGAAAATCCAATATATATCTGGTGATATCTCGGGTGCTATTACAGATACAGCAATAAATCAAAGTGCATTGTCTGTAGCAGGCCCTGGCGCATGAATCTGTGCAGCGGCAACGACCTCGGACCACCAGGGGCCGAGAAAATCACCGTCTCATGGGGCCGGGCTGTCAGCGTCAGTGATAAATCCAATACATATCTGCTGATATCTCGAGTGCTATTAGAGATAGCGCAATAAACCAAAGTGAATTATCTGCAGGAGGCCCTGGCGCATGAATCTGGGAAGCGGGAACGACCTCGGACCACCAAGGGCCGAGAAAACCACCGTCTCATGGGGCCGGTCACTCAGGGTCAGGGGAAGATCCAATATATATCCTGGTGATATCCCGGGTGCTATTAGAGATAGCGCAATAAATCAAAGTGCATTGTCTGTAGGAGGCCCTGGCGCATGAATCTGTGCAGCGGGAACGTCCTCGGACCACCAGGGGCCGAGAAAACCACAGTCCCACGGGGCCGGACACTCAGGGTCAGGGAAAATCCAATACATATCTGCTGATATCTCGAGTGCTATTAGAGATAGCGCAATAAGCCAAAGAGAATTATCAGCACGAGGCCCTGGCGCATGAATGTGTGCAGCGGGAACGACCTCGGACCACCAGGGGCCGAGAAAACCGCAGTCTCATTGTGCCGGACACTCAGGGTCAGGGAAAAATGCAATATATATCTGGTGATATGTCGGGTGCTATTACAGATAGCGCAATAAATCAAAGTGCATTGTCTGGAGCAGGCCCTGGCGCACGAATCTGGGAAGCGGGAACGACCTCGGACCACCAGGGGCCGAGAAAACCACAGTCTCATGGGGCCGGACACTCAGGGTCAGGGGAAAATCCAATATATATCTGGTGATATCTCGGGTGCTATTAGATACAGCGCAGTAAACCAAAGTGAATTATCTGCAGGAGGCCCTGGCGCATGAATCTGGGCAGCGGGAACGACCTCGGACCACCAGGGGCCGAGAAAACCACAGTCTAATGGGGCCGGACACTCAGGGTCAGGGGAAAATCCAATATATATATCTGGTGATATCTCGGGTGCTATTAGAGATAGCGCAATAAACCAAATTGAGTTATCTGCAGGAGGCCCTGGCGCCGGAATCTGTGCACCGGGAACGACCTCGGACCACCAGGGGCCGAGAAAACCACCGTCTCATGGGGCCGGACACTCAGGGTCAGGGGAAAATCCATTATATATCTGGTGATATCTCGGGTGCTATTAGAGATAGCGCAATAAATCAAAGTGCATTGTCTGTAGGAGGCCCTAGCGCATGAATCTGTGCAGCTGGAACGACCTCGGACCACCAGGGGCCGAGAAAACTACAGTCTCATGGGGCCGGACTCTCAGGGTCTGGGGAAAATACAATATATATCTGGTGATATCTCGGGTCCTACTACAGATAGCGAAACAAACCAAAGTGAATTATCTGCAGGAGGCCCTGGCGCACCAATCTGTGCAGTGGGAACGACCTCGGTCAACCAGGGGCCGAGAAAACCACCGTCTCATGGGGTCGGTCACTCGGGGTCAGGGAAAAATCCAATATATATCTGGCGATATCTCGGGTGCTATTACAGATAGCGCAATAAATCAAAGTGCATTGTCTGCAGGAGGCCCTAGCGCATGAACCTGTGCAGCGGGAACGTCCTCGGACCACCAGGGGCCGAGAAAACCACAGAATCATGGGGCCGGACACTCAGGGTCAGGGAAAAATCCAATATACATTTGGTGATATCTCGGGTGCTATTACATATAGCGCAATAAATCAAAGTGCATTGTCTGTAGGAGGCCCTGGCGCATGAATCTGTGCAGCGGGAACGACCTCGGACCACCAGGGGCCGAGAAAACCACCGTCACATGGGGTCGGACACTCAGGGTCAGGGAAAAATCCAATATATATCTGGTGATATCGCGGGTGCTATTACAGATAGCGCACTAAACCAAAATGCATTGTCTGTAGGAGGCCCTGGCGCATGAATCTGTGCAGCGGGAACCACCTCGGACCACCAGGGGCCGAGAAAACCACCGTCTCATGGGGTCGGACACTCAGGGCCAGGGAAAATCCAATATATATCTGGTGATATCTCGGGTGCTATTAGAGATAGTGCAATAAATCAAAGTGCATTGTCTGCAGGAGGCCCTAGCGCATGAATCTGGGTAGCGGGAACGACCTCGGACCACCAGGGGCCGAGAAAACCACAGTCTAATGGGGCCGGACACTCAGGGTCAGGGGAAAATCCAATATATATATCTGGTGATATCTCGGGTGCTATTAGAGATAGCGCAATAAACCAAAGTGAATTATCTGCAGGAGGCCCTGGCGCATGAATCTGTGCAACGGGAACGACCTCGGACCACCATCGGCCGAGAAAACCACCGTCTCATGGGGTCGGACTGTCAGGGTCAGGGAAAAATCCAATATATATCTGGTGATATCTCGGGTGCTATTAGAGATAGCGCAATAAATCAAAGTGAATTATCTGCAGGGGGCCCTGGCCCATGAATCTGTGCAGCGGGAACAGTCGCGGACCGCCAGGGGCCGAGAAAACCACCGTCTCATGGGGCCGGACACTCAGGGTCAGGGAAAAATCCAATATAAAGCTGGTGATATCCCGGGTGCTATTACAGATAGCGCAATAAATCAAAGTGCATTGTCTGGAGGAGGCCCTGGTGCATGAATCTGTGCAGCGGGAACGACCTCGGACCACCAGGGGCCGAGAAAACCACAGTCTAATGGGGCCGGACACTCAGGGTCAGGGGAAAATCCAATATATATATCTGGTGATATCTCGGGTGCTATTAGAGATAGCGCAATAAACCAAATTGAGTTATCTGCAGGAGGCCCTGGCGCCGGAATCTGTGCACCGGGAACGACCTCGGACCACCAGGGGCCGAGAAAACCACCGTCTCATGGGGCCGGACACTCAGGGTCAGGGGAAAATCCATTATATATCTGGTGATATCTCGGGTGCTATTAGAGATAGCGCAATAAATCAAAGTGCATTGTCTGTAGGAGGCCCTAGCGCATGAATCTGTGCAGCTGGAACGACCTCGGACCACCAGGGGCCGAGAAAACTACAGTCTCATGGGGCCGGACTCTCAGGGTCTGGGGAAAATACAATATATATCTGGTGATATCTCGGGTCCTACTACAGATAGCGAAATAAACCAAAGTGAATTATCTGCAGGAGGCCCTGGCGCACCAATCTGTGCAGTGGGAACGACCTCGGTCAACCAGGGGCCGAGAAAACCACCGTCTCATGGGGTCGGTCACTCGGGGTCAGGGAAAAATCCAATATATATCTGGCGATATCTCGGGTGCTATTACAGATAGCGCAATAAATCAAAGTGCATTGTCTGCAGGAGGCCCTAGCGCATGAACCTGTGCAGCGGGAACGTCCTCGGACCACCAGGGGCCGAGAAAACCACAGAATCATGGGGCCGGACACTCAGGGTCAGGGAAAAATCCAATATACATCTGGTGATATCTCGGGTGCTATTACATATAGCGCAATAAATCAAAGTGCATTGTCTGTAGGAGGCCCTGGCGCATGAATCTGTGCAGCGGGAACGACCTCGGACCACCAGGGGCCGAGAAAACCACCGTCACATGGGGTCGGACACTCAGGGTCAGGGAAAAATCCAATATATATCTGGTGATATCGCGGGTGCTATTACAGATAGCGCACTAAACCAAAATGCATTGTCTGTAGGAGGCCCTGGCGCATGAATCTGTGCAGCGGGAACCACCTCGGACCACCAGGGGCCGAGAAAACCACCGTCTCATGGGGTCGGACACTCAGGGCCAGGGAAAATCCAATATATATCTGGTGATATCTCGGGTGCTATTAGAGATAGTGCAATAAATCAAAGTGCATTGTCTGCAGGAGGCCCTAGCGCATGAATCTGGGCAGCGGGAACGACCTCGGACCACCAGGGGCCGAGAAAACCACAGTCTAATGGGGCCGGACACTCAGGGTCAGGGGAAAATCCAATATATATATCTGGTGATATCTCGGGTGCTATTAGAGATAGCGCAATAAACCAAAGTGAATTATCTGCAGGAGGCCCTGGCGCATGAATCTGTGCAACGGGAACGACCTCGGACCACCATCGGCCGAGAAAACCACCGTCTCATGGGGTCGGACTGTCAGGGTCAGGGAAAAATCCAATATATATCTGGTGATATCTCGGGTGCTATTAGAGATAGCGCAATAAATCAAAGTGAATTATCTGCAGGGGGCCCTGGCCCATGAATCTGTGCAGCGGGAACAGTCGCGGACCGCCAGGGGCCGAGAAAACCACCGTCTCATGGGGCCGGACACTCAGGGTCAGGGAAAAATCCAATATAAAGCTGGTGATATCCCGGGTGCTATTACAGATAGCGCAATAAATCAAAGTGCATTGTCTGGAGGAGGCCCTGGTGCATGAATCTGTGCAGCGGGAACGACCTCGGACGACCAGGGGCCGAGAAAACCACCGTCTCATGGGGCCGGACACTCAGGGTCAGGGGAAAATCCAATATATATCTGGTGATATCTCGGGCGCCATTAGAGCTAGCGCAATAAATCAAAGTGAATTATCTGCAGGGGGCCCTGGCGCATGAATCTGTGCAGCAGGATCGACCTCGGACCACGAGGGACCGAGAAAACCACCGTTTCATGGGGTCGGACTGTCAGGGTCAGGGAAAAATCCAATATATATCTGGTGATATCTCGGGTGCTATTAGAGATAGGGAAATAAATCAATGTGCATTGTCTGCAGGAGGCCCTGGCGCATGAATCTGTGCAGCGGGAACGACCTGGGACAACCAGGGGCCGAGAAAACCACCGGCTCATGGGGCCGGACACTCAGGGTCAGGGAAAAATCCAATATATATCTGGTGATATCGCGGGTGCTATTACAGATAGCGCACTAAACCAAAATGCATTGTCTGTAGGAGGCCCTGGCGCATGAATCTGTGCAGCGGGAACCACCTCGGACCACCAGGGGCCGAGAAAACCACCGTCTCATGGGGTCGGACACTCAGGGCCAGGGAAAATCCAATATATATCTGGTGATATCTCGGGTGCTATTAGAGATAGTGCAATAAATCAAAGTGCATTGTCTGCAGGAGGCCCTAGCGCATGAATCTGGGCAGCGGGAACGACCTCGGACCACCAGGGGCCGAGAAAACCACAGTCTAATGGGGCCGGACACTCAGGGTCAGGGGAAAATCCAATATATATATCTGGTGATATCTCGGGTGCTATTAGAGATAGCGCAATAAACCAAATTGAGTTATCTGCAGGAGGCCCTGGCGCCTGAATCTGTGCAGCGGGAACGACCTCGGACCACCAGGGTCCGAGAAAATCACAGTCTCATGGGGCCGGGCACTCAGGGTCAGGGGAAAATCCAATATATATCTGGTGATATCTCGGGTGCTATTAGAGATAGGGAAATAAATCAATGTGCATTGTCTGCAGGAGGCCCTGGCGCATGAATCTGTGCAGCGGGAACGACCTGGGACAACCAGGGGCCGAGAAAACCACCGGCTCATGGGGCCGGACTGTCAGGGTCAGGGAAAAATCCAATATATATCTGGTGATATCGCGGGTGCTATTACAGATAGCGCACTAAACCAAAATGCATTGTCTGTAGGAGGCCCTGGCGCATGAATCAGTGCAGCGGAAACAACCTCGCACCACCAGGGGCCGAGAAAACCACAGTCCCACGGGGCCGGACACTCAGGGTCAGGGAAAATCCAATACATATCTGCTGATATCTCTAGTGCTATTAGAGATAGCGCAATAAACCAAAGTGAATTATCTGCAGGAGGCCCTGGCGCACCAATCTGTGCAGCGGGAACGACCTCGGTCAACCAGGGGCCGAGAAAACCACCGTCTCATGGGGCTGGACACTCAGGGTCAGGGAAAAATCTAATATATATCTGGTGATATCTCGGGTGCTATCAGAGATAGCGCAATAAACCAAAGTGCATTGTCTGCAGGAGGCCCTGGCGCATGAATCTGTGCAGCGTGGACGACCTCGGACCACCAGGGGCCGAGAAAACCACCGTCTCATGGGGTCGGACACTCAGGGTCAGGGAAAAATCCAATATATATCTGGTGATATCGCGGGTGCTATTACAGATAGCGCACTAAACCAAAATGCATTGTCTGTAGGAGGCCCTGGCGCATGAATCTGTGCAGCGGGAACGACCTCGGACCACCAGGGGCCGAGAAAACCACCGTCTCATGGGGTCGGACACTCAGGGCCAGGGAAAATCCAATATATATCTGGTGATATCTCGGGTGCTATTAGAGATAGTGCAATAAATCAAAGTGCATTGTCTGCAGGAGGCCCTAGCGCATGAATCTGGGCAGCGGGAACGACCTCGGACCACCAGGGGCCGAGAAAACCACAGTCTAATGGGGCCGGACACTCAGGGTCAGGGGAAAATCCAATATATATATCTGGTGATATCTCGGGTGCTATTAGAGATAGCGCAATAAACCAAATTGAGTTATCTGCAGGAGGCCCTGGCGCCTGAATCTGTGCAGCGGGAACGACCTCGCACCACCAGGGGCCGAGAAAACCACAGTCCCACGGGGCCGGTCACTCAGGGTCAGGGAAAATCCAATACATATCTGCTGATATCTCGAGTGCTATTAGAGATAGCGCAATAAACCAAAGTGAATTATCTGCAGGAGGCCCTGGCGCATGAATGTGTGCAGCGGGAACGACCTCGGACCACCAGGGGCCGAGAAAACCGCAGTCTCATTGTGCCGGACACTCAGGGTCAGGGAAAAATGCAATATATATCTGGTGATATGTCGGGTGCTATTACAGATAGCGCAATAAATCAAAGTGCATTGTCTGGAGGAGGCCCTGGCGCATGAATCTGGGAAGCGGGAACGACCTCGGCCCACCAGGGGCCGAGAAAACCACAGTCTCATGGGGCCGGACACTCAGGGTCAGGGAAAAATCCAATATATATCTGGTGATATCTCGGGTGCTATTAGAGATAGCGCAATAAATCAAAGTGCATTATCTGCAGGGGGCCCTGGCGCATGAATCTGTGCAGCGGGATGGACCTCGGACCACGAGGGACCGAGAAAACCACCGTCTCATGGGGCCGGACACTCAGGGTCAGGGAAAAATCCAATATATATCTGGTGATATCTCGGGAGCTATTAGAGATAGCGCAATAAATCAAAGTGCATTGTCTGCAGGAGGCCCTAGCGCATGAACCTGTGCAGCGGGAACGACCTCGGACCACCAGGGGCCGAGAAAACTACCGTCTCATGGGGCGGACCCTCAGGGTCAGGGAAAAATCCAATATATATCTGGTGATATCTCGGGTGCTATTAGAGATAGCGCAATAAACCAAAGTGCATTGTCTGCAGGAGGCCCTGGCGCATGAATCTGTGCAGCGGGTACGACCTCGGACCACTAGGGGCCGAGAAAACCACCGTCTCATGGGGCCGGACACTCAGGTTCAGGGGAAAATCCAATATATATCTGGTGATATCTCGGGTGCTATTAGAGATACGCAATAACTCAAAGTTCATTGTCTGCAGGAAGCCCTGCCGCATGAATCTGTGCAGCGGGAACGACCTCGGACCACCAGGGGCCGAGAGAACCAGTCTCATGAGGCAGAGAACTCAGGGTCAGGCAAAAATCCAATATATATCTGGTGATATCTCGGGTGCAATTAGAGATAGCGCAATAAATCAAAGTGCATTGTCTGGAGGAGGCCCTGGCGCATGAATCTGGGAAGCGGAACGACCTCGGACCACCAGGGGCCGAGAAAACCACAGTCTCATGGGGCCGGACACTCAGGGTCAGGGGAAAATCCAATATATATCTGGTGATATCTCGGGTGCTATTAGATACAGCGCAGTAAATCAAAGTGAATTATCTGCAGGAGGCCCTGGCGCATGAATCTGGGCAGCGGGAACGACCTCGGACCACCAGGGGCCGAGAAAACCACAGTCTAATGGGGCCGGACACTCAGGGTCAGGGGAAAATCCAATATATATATCTGGTGATATCTCGGGTGCTATTAGAGATAGCGCAATAAATCAAATTGAGTTATCTGCAGGAGGCCCTGGCGCCTGAATCTGTGCAGCGGGAACGACCTCGGACCACCAGGGGCCGAAAAAACCACAGTCTCATGGGGCCGGACACTCAGGGTCAGGGGAAAATCCAATATATATCTGGTGATATCTCGGGTGCTATTAGAGATAGCGCAATAAACCAAATTGAATTATCTGCAGGAGGCCCTGGCGCATGCATCTGCGCAGCGGGAACGACCTCGCACCACCAGGGGCCGAGAAAACCACTGTCTCATGGGGCCGGACACACTGGGTCAGGGAAAAATCCAATATATATCTGGTGATATCTCGGGTGCTATTACAGATAGCGCAATAAATCAAAGTGCATTGTCTGTAGGAGGCCCTGGCGCATGAATCTTTGCTGCTGGAACGTCCTCGGACCACCAGGGGCCGAGAAAACTACAGTCTCATGGGGCCGGACACTCAGGGTCTGGGGAAAATACAATATATATCTGGTGATATCTCGGGTCCTATTACAGATAGCGAAATAAACCAAAGTGAATTATCTGCAGGAGGCCCTGGCGCATCAATCTGTGCAGCGGGAACGACCTCGGTCAAACAGGGGCCGAGAAAACCACCGTCTCATGAGGCTGGACACTCAGGGTGAGGGAAATATCCAATATATATCTGGTGATATCTCGGGTGCTATTACAGATAGCGCAATAAATCAAAGTGCATTGTCTGTAGAAGGCCGTGGCGCATGAATCTGTGCAGCGGGAACGACCTCGGACCACCAGGGGCCGAGAAAACCACCGTCTCATGGGGTCGGTCACTCGTGGTCAGGGAAAAATCCAATATATATCTGGCGATATCTTGGGTGCTATTACAGATAGCGCAATAAATCAAAGTGCATTGTCTGCAGGAGGCCCTAGCGCATGAATCTGTGCAGCGGGAACGTCCTCGGACCACCAGGGGCCGAGAAAACCACAGTCCCACGGGGCCGGACACTCAGGGTCAGGGAAAATCCAATACATATCTGCTGATATCTCGAGTGCTATTAGAGATAGCGCAATAAGCCAAAGTGAATTATCAGCACGAGGCCCTGGCGCATGAATGTGTGCAGCGGGAACGACCTCGGACCACCAGGGGCCGAGAAAACCGCAGTCTCATTGTGCCGGACACTCAGGGTCAGGGAAAAATGCAATATATATCTGGTGATATGTCGGGTGCTATTACAGATAGCGCAATAAATCAAAGTGCATTGTCTGGAGCAGGCCCTGGCGCACGAATCTGGGAAGCGGGAACGACCTCGGACCACCAGGGGCCGAGAAAACCACAGTCTCATGGGGCCGGTCACTCAGGGTCAGGGGAAAATCCAATATATATCTGGTGATATCTCGGGTGCTATTAGATACAGCGCAGTAAACCAAAGTGAATTATCTGCAGGAGGCCCTGGCGCATGAATCTGGGCAGCGGGAACGACCTCGGACCACCAGGGGCCGAGAAAACCACAGTCTAATGGGGCCGGACACTCAGGGTCAGGGGAAAATCCAATATATATATCTGGTGATATCTCGGGTGCTATTAGAGATAGCGCAATAAACCAAATTGAGTTATCTGCAGGAGGCCCTGGCGCCGGAATCTGTGCACCGGGAACGACCTCGGACCACCAGGGGCCGAAAAAACCACAGTCTCATGGGGCCGGACACTCAGGGTCAGGGGAAAATCCATTATATATCTGGTGATATCTCGGGTGCTATTAGAGATAGCGCAATAAACCAAATTGAATTATCTGCAGGAGGCCCTGGCGCATGCATCTGCGCAGCGGGAACGACCTCGGACCACCAGGGGCCGAGAAAACCACCGTCTCATGGGGCCGGACACACTGGGTCAGGGAAAAATCCAATATATATCTGGTGATATCTCGGGTGCTATTACAGATAGCGCAATAAATCAAAGTGCATTGTCTGTAGGAGGCCCTAGCGCATGAATCTGTGCAGCTGGAACGACCTCGGACCACCAGGGGCCGAGAAAACTACAGTCTCATGGGGCCGGACTCTCAGGGTCTGGGGAAAATACAATATATATCTGGTGATATCTCGGGTCCTACTACAGATAGCGAAATAAACCAAAGTGAATTATCTGCAGGAGGCCCTAGCGCATTCATCTGTGCATCGGGAACGACCTAGGACCACCAGGGGCCGAGAAAACCACCGTCTCATGGGGTCGGACACTCAGGGTCAGGGAAAAATCCAATATATATCTGGTGATATCGCGGGTGCTATTACAGATAGCGCACTAAACCAAAATGCATTGTCTGTAGGAGGCCCTGGCGCATGAATCTGTGCAGCGCGAACGACCTCGGACCACCAGGGGCCGAGAAAACCACCGTCTCATGGGGTCGGACACTCAGGGCCAGGGAAAATCCAATATATATCTGGTGATATCTCGGGTGCTATTAGAGATAGTGCAATAAATCAAAGTGCATTGTCTGCAGGAGGCCCTAGCGCATGAATCTGGGCAGCGGGAACGACCTCGGACCACCAGGGGCCGAGAAAACCACAGTCTAATGGGGCCGGACACTCAGGGTCAGGGGAAAATCCAATATATATATCTGGTGATATCTCGGGTGCTATTAGAGATAGCGCAATAAACCAAATTGAGTTATCTGCAGGAGGCCCTGGCGCCTGAATCTGTGCAGCGGGAACGACCTCGCACCACCAGGGGCCGAGAAAACCACAGTCCCACGGGGCCGGTCACTCAGGGTCAGGGAAAATCCAATACATATCTGCTGATATCTCGAGTGCTATTAGAGATAGCGCAATAAACCAAAGTGAATTATCTGCAGGAGGCCCTGGCGCATGAATGTGTGCAGCGGGAACGACCTCGGACCACCAGGGGCCGAGAAAACCGCAGTCTCATTGTGCCGGACACTCAGGGTCAGGGAAAAATGCAATATATATCTGGTGATATGTCGGGTGCTATTACAGATAGCGCAATAAATCAAAGTGCATTGTCTGGAGGAGGCCCTGGCGCATGAATCTGGGAAGCGGGAACGACCTCGGCCCACCAGGGGCCGAGAAAACCACAGTCTCATGGGGCCGGACACTCAGGGTCAGGGGAAAATCCAATATATATCTGGTGATATCTCGGGTGCTATTAGATACAGCGCAGTAAACCAAAGTGAATTATCTGCAGGAGGCCCTGGCGCCTGAATCTGGGCAGCGGGAACGACCTCGGACCACCAGGGGCCGAGAAAACCACCGTCTCATGGGGTCGGACACTCGGCGTCAGGGAAAAATCCAATATATATCTGGTGATATCTCGGGTGCTATTAGAGATAGCGCAATAAATCAAAGTGCATTATCTGCAGGGGGCCCTGGCGCATGAATCTGTGCAGCGGGATGGACCTCGGACCACGAGGGACCGAGAAAACCACCGTCTCATGGGGCCGGACACTCAGGGTCAGGGAAAAATCCAATATATATCTGGTGATATCTCGGGAGCTATTAGAGATAGCGCAATAAATCAAAGTGCATTGTCTGCAGGAGGCCCTAGCGCATGAACCAGTGCAGCGGGAACGACCTCGGACCACCAGGGGCCGAGAAAACTACCGTCTCATGGGGCGGACCCTCAGGGTCAGGGAAAAATCCAATATATATCTGGTGATATCTCGGGTGCTATTAGAGATACGCAATAACTCAAAGTTCATTGTCTGCAGGAAGCCCTGCCGCATGAATCTGTGCAGCGGGAACGACCTCGGACCACCAGGGGCCGAGAGAACCAGTCTCATGAGGCAGAGAACTCAGGGTCAGGCAAAAATCCAATATATATCTGGTGATATCTCGGGTGCAATTAGAGATAGCGCAATAAACCAAAGTGCATTGTCTGCAGGAGGCCCTGGCGCATGAATCTGTGCAGCGGGAACGACCTCGGACCACCAGGGGCCGAGAAAACCACCGTCTCATGGGGTCGGACACTCAGGGTCAGGGGAAAATCCAATATATATCTGGTGATATCTCGGGTGCTATTAGAGATAGCGCAATAAACCAAAGTGCATTGTCTGCAGGAGGCCCTGGCGCATGAATCTGTGCAGCGGGAACGACCTCGGACCACCAGGGGCGGAGAAAACCACCGTCTCATTGGGTCGGACACTCAGGGCCAGGGAAAATCCAATATATATCTGGTGATATCTCGGGTGCTATTAGAGATAGTGCAATAAATCAAAGTGCATTGTCTGCAGGAGGCCCTAGCGCATGAATCTCTGCAGCGGAATCGACCTCGGAACACCAGGGACAGAGAAAACCACCGTCTCATGGGGTCGAACTGTCAGGGTGAGGGAAAAATCCAATATATATCTGGTGATATATCGGGTGCTATTAGAGATAGCGCAATACATCAAAGTGCATTATCTGCAGGGGGCCCTGGCGCATGAATCTGTGCAGCGGGATGGACCTCGGACCACGTGGGACCGAGAAAACCATCGACACATGGGGACGGACTGTGAGGGTCAAGCAAAAATCCAATATATATCTGGTGATAACTCTGGGGCTATTAGAGATAGCGAATTAAATCAAAGTGCATTGTCTGCAGGAGGCCCTGGTGCATGAATCTGTGCAGCGGGAACGACCTCGGACGACCAGGGGCCGAGAAAACCACCGTCTCATGAGGTCGGACTGTCAGGGTCAGGGAAAAATCCAATATATATCTGGTGATATCTCGGGTGCTATTAGAGATAGGGCAATAAATCAACGTGAATTATCTGCAGGGGGCCCTGGCCCATGAATCTGTGCAGCGGGAACAGTCACGGACCGCCAGGGGCCGAGAAAACCACCGTCTCATGGGGCCGGACACTCAGGGTCAGGGGAAAATCCAATATATATCTGGTGATATCTCGGGCGCCATTAGAGCTAGCGCAATAAACCAAAATGCATTGTCTGTAGGAGGCCCTGGCGCATGAATCTGTGCAGCGGGAACCACCTCGGACCACCAGGGGCCGAGAAAACCACCGTCTCATGGGGTCGGACACTCAGGGCCAGGGAAAATCCAATATATATCTGGTGATATCTCGGGTGCTATTAGAGATAGTGCAATAAATCAAAGTGCATTGTCTGCAGGAGGCCCTAGCGCATGAATCTGGGCAGCGGGAACGACCTCGGACCACCAGGGGCCGAGAAAACCACAGTCTAATGGGGCCGGACACTCAGGGTCAGGGGAAAATCCAATATATATATCTGGTGATATCTCGGGTGCTATTAGAGATAGCGCAATAAACCAAATTGAGTTATCTGCAGGAGGCCCTGGCGCCTGAATCTGTGCAGCGGGAACGACCTCGGACCACCAGGGTCCGAGAAAATCACAGTCTCATGGGGCCGGGCACTCAGGGTCAGGGGAAAATCCAATATATATCTGGTGATATCTCGGGTGCTATTAGAGATAGGGAAATAAATCAATGTGCATTGTCTGCAGGAGGCCCTGGCGCATGAATCTGTGCAGCGGGAACAGTCACGGACCGCCAGGGGCCGAGAAAACCACCGTCTCATGGGGCCGGACACTCAGGGTCAGGGAAAAATCCAATATAAAGCTGGTGATATCCCGGGTGCTATTACAGATAGCGCAATAAATCAAAGTGCATTGTCTGGAGGAGGCCCTGGTGCATGAATCTGTGCAGCGGGAACGACCTCGGACGACCAGGGGCCGAGAAAACCACCGGCTCATGGTTTCGGACACTCAGGGTCAGGGAAAAATCCAATATAAATCTGGTGATATTTCGGGTGCTATTAGAGATAGCTCAATAAATCAAAGTGCATTGTCTGCAGGAGGCCCTAGCGCATGAACCTGTGCAGCGGGAACGACCTCGGACCACCAGGGGCCGAGAAAACTACCGTCTCATGGGGCGGACCCTCAGGGTCAGGGAAAAATCCAATATATATCTGGTGATATCTCGGGTGCTATTAGAGATAGCGCAATAAACCAAAGTGCATTGTCTGCAGGAGGCCCTGGCGCATGAATCTGTGCAGCGGGTACGACCTCGGACCACTAGGGGCCGAGAAAACCACCGTCTCATGGGGCCGGACACTCAGGTTCAGGGGAAAATCCAATATATATCTGGTGATATCTCGGGTGCTATTAGAGATACGCAATAACTCAAAGTTCATTGTCTGCAGGAAGCCCTGCCGCATGAATCTGTGCAGCGGGAACGACCTCGGACCACCAGGGGCCGAGAGAACCAGTCTCATGAGGCAGAGAACTCAGGGTCAGGCAAAAATCCAATATATATCTGGTGATATCTCGGGTGCAATTAGAGATAGCGCAATAAATCAAAGTGCATTGTCTGGAGGAGGCCCTGGCGCATGAATCTGGGAAGCGGAACGACCTCGGACCACCAGGGGCCGAGAAAACCACAGTCTCATGGGGCCGGACACTCAGGGTCAGGGGAAAATCCAATATATATCTGGTGATATCTCGGGTGCTATTAGATACAGCGCAGTAAACCAAAGTGAATTATCTGCAGGAGGCCCTGGCGCATGAATCTGGGCAGCGGGAACGACCTCGGACCACCAGGGGCCGAGAAAACCACAGTCTAATGGGGCCGGACACTCAGGGTCAGGGGAAAATCCAATATATATATCTGGTGATATCTCGGGTGCTATTAGATATAGCGCAATAAATCAAATTGAGTTATCTGCAGGAGGCCCTGGCGCCTGAATCTGTGCAGCGGGAACGACCTCGGACCACCAGGGGCCGAAAAAACCACAGTCTCATGGGGCCGGACACTCAGGGTCAGGGGAAAATCCAATATATATCTGGTGATATCTCGGGTGCTATTACAGATAGCGCAATAAATCAAAGTGCATTGTCTGGAGGAGGCCCTGGCGCATGAATCTGGGAAGCGGGAACGACCTCGGCCCACCAGGGGCCGAGAAAACTACAGTCTCATGGGGCCGGACACTCAGGGTCTGGGGAAAATACAATATATATCTGGTGATATCTCGGGTCCTATTACAGATAGCGAAATAAACCAAAGTGAATTATCTGCAGGAGGCCCTGGCGCATCAATCTGTGCAGCGGGAACGACCTCGGTCAAACAGGGGCCGAGAAAACCACCGTCTCATGAGGCTGGACACTCAGGGTGAGGGAAATATCCAATATATATCTGGTGATATCTCGGGTGCTATTACAGATAGCGCAATAAATCAAAGTGCATTGTCTGTAGAAGGCCGTGGCGCATGAATCTGTGCAGCGGGAACGACCTCGGACCACCAGGGGCCGAGAAAACCACCGTCTCATGGGGTCGGTCACTCGTGGTCAGGGAAAAATCCAATATATATCTGGCGATATCTCGGGTGCTATTACAGATAGCGCAATAAATCAAAGTGCATTGTCTGCAGGAGGCCCTAGCGCATGAATCTGTGCAGCGGGAACGTCCTCGGACCACCAGGGGCCGAGAAAACCACAGTCCCACGGGGCCGGACACTCAGGGTCAGGGAAAATCCAATACATATCTGCTGATATCTCGAGTGCTATTAGAGATAGCGCAATAAGCCAAAGTGAATTATCAGCACGAGGCCCTGGCGCATGAATGTGTGCAGCGGGAACGACCTCGGACCACCAGGGGCCGAGAAAACCGCAGTCTCATTGTGCCGGACACTCAGGGTCAGGGAAAAATGCAATATATATCTGGTGATATGTCGGGTGCTATTACAGATAGCGCAATAAATCAAAGTGCATTGTCTGGAGCAGGCCCTGGCGCACGAATCTGGGAAGCGGGAACGACCTCGGACCACCAGGGGCCGAGAAAACCACAGTCTCATGGGGCCGGTCACTCAGGGTCAGGGGAAAATCCAATATATATCTGGTGATATCTCGGGTGCTATTAGATACAGCGCAGTAAACCAAAGTGAATTATCTGCAGGAGGCCCTGGCGCATGAATCTGGGCAGCGGGAACGACCTCGGACCACCAGGGGCCGAGAAAACCACAGTCTAATGGGGCCGGACACTCAGGGTCAGGGGAAAATCCAATATATATATCTGGTGATATCTCGGGTGCTATTAGAGATAGCGCAATAAACCAAATTGAGTTATCTGCAGGAGGCCCTGGCGCCGGAATCTGTGCACCGGGAACGACCTCGGACCACCAGGGGCCGAAAAAACCACAGTCTCATGGGGCCGGACACTCAGGGTCAGGGGAAAATCCATTATATATCTGGTGATATCTCGGGTGCTATTAGAGATAGCGCAATAAACCAAATTGAATTATCTGCAGGAGGCCCTGGCGCATGCATCTGCGCAGCGGGAACGACCTCGGACCACCAGGGGCCGAGAAAACCACCGTCTCATGGGGCCGGACACACTGGGTCAGGGAAAAATCCAATATATATCTGGTGATATCTCGGGTGCTATTACAGATAGCGCAATAAATCAAAGTGCATTGTCTGTAGGAGGCCCTAGCGCATGAATCTGTGCAGCTGGAACGACCTCGGACCACCAGGGGCCGAGAAAACTACAGTCTCATGGGGCCGGACTCTCAGGGTCTGGGGAAAATACAATATATATCTGGTGATATCTCGGGTCCTACTACAGATAGCGAAATAAACCAAAGTGAATTATCTGCAGGAGGCCCTAGCGCATGAACCTGTGCAGCGGGAACGTCCTCGGACCACCAGGGGCCGAGAAAACCACAGAATCATGGGGCCGGACACTCAGGGTCAGGGAAAAATCCAATATACATCTGGTGATATCTCGGGTGCTATTACATATAGCGCAATAAATCAAAGTGCATTGTCTGTAGGAGGCCCTGGCGCATGAATCTGTGCAGCGGGAACGACCTCGGACCACCAGGGGCCGAGAAAACCACCGTCACATGGGGTCGGACACTCAGGGTCAGGGAAAAATCCAATATATATCTGGTGATATCGCGGGTGCTATTACAGATAGCGCACTAAACCAAAATGCATTGTCTGTAGGAGGCCCTGGCGCATGAATCTGTGCAGCGGGAACCACCTCGGACCACCAGGGGCCGAGAAAACCACCGTCTCATGGGGTCGGACACTCAGGGCCAGGGAAAATCCAATATATATCTGGTGATATCTCGGGTGCTATTAGAGATAGCGCAATAAGCCAAAGGGAATTATCTGCAGGAGGCCCTGGCGCATTCATCTGTGCATCGGGAACGACCTAGGACCACCAGGGGCCGAGAAAACCACCGTCTCATGGGGTCGGACACTCAGGGTCAGGGAAAAATCCAATATATATCTGGTGATATCGCGGGTGCTATTACAGATAGCGCACTAAACCAAAATGCATTGTCTGTAGGAGGCCCTGGCGCATGAATCTGTGCAGCGGGAACGACCTCGGACCACCAGGGGCCGAGAAAACCACCGTCTCATGGGGTCGGACACTCAGGGCCAGGGAAAATCCAATATATATCTGGTGATATCTCGGGTGCTATTAGAGATAGTGCAATAAATCAAAGTGCATTGTCTGCAGGAGGCCCTAGCGCATGAATCTGGGCAGCGGGAACGACCTCGGACCACCAGGGGCCGAGAAAACCACAGTCTAATGGGGCCGGACACTCAGGGTCAGGGGAAAATCCAATATATATATCTGGTGATATCTCGGGTGCTATTAGAGATAGCGCAATAAACCAAATTGAGTTATCTGCAGGAGGCCCTGGCGCCTGAATCTGTGCAGCGGGAACGACCTCGCACCACCAGGGGCCGAGAAAACCACAGTCCCACGGGGCCGGTCACTCAGGGTCAGGGAAAATCCAATACATATCTGCTGATATCTCGAGTGCTATTAGAGATAGCGCAATAAACCAAAGTGAATTATCTGCAGGAGGCCCTGGCGCATGAATGTGTGCAGCGGGAACGACCTCGGACCACCAGGGGCCGAGAAAACCGCAGTCTCATTGTGCCGGACACTCAGGGTCAGGGAAAAATGCAATATATATCTGGTGATATGTCGGGTGCTATTACAGATAGCGCAATAAATCAAAGTGCATTGTCTGGAGGAGGCCCTGGCGCATGAATCTGGGAAGCGGGAACGACCTCGGCCCACCAGGGGCCGAGAAAACCACAGTCTCATGGGGCCGGACACTCAGGGTCAGGGGAAAATCCAATATATATCTGGTGATATCTCGGGTGCTATTAGATACAGCGCAGTAAACCAAAGTGAATTATCTGCAGGAGGCCCTGGCGCCTGAATCTGGGCAGCGGGAACGACCTCGGACCACCAGGGGCCGAGAAAACCACCGTCTCATGGGGTCGGACACTCGGCGTCAGGGAAAAATCCAATATATATCTGGTGATATCTCGGGTGCTATTAGAGATAGCGCAATAAATCAAAGTGCATTATCTGCAGGGGGCCCTGGCGCATGAATCTGTGCAGCGGGATGGACCTCGGACCACGAGGGACCGAGAAAACCACCGTCTCATGGGGCCGGACACTCAGGGTCAGGGAAAAATCCAATATATATCTGGTGATATCTCGGGAGCTATTAGAGATAGCGCAATAAATCAAAGTGCATTGTCTGCAGGAGGCCCTAGCGCATGAACCAGTGCAGCGGGAACGACCTCGGACCACCAGGGGCCGAGAAAACTACCGTCTCATGGGGCGGACCCTCAGGGTCAGGGAAAAATCCAATATATATCTGGTGATATCTCGGGTGCTATTAGAGATACGCAATAACTCAAAGTTCATTGTCTGCAGGAAGCCCTGCCGCATGAATCTGTGCAGCGGGAACGACCTCGGACCACCAGGGGCCGAGAGAACCAGTCTCATGAGGCAGAGAACTCAGGGTCAGGCAAAAATCCAATATATATCTGGTGATATCTCGGGTGCAATTAGAGATAGCGCAATAAACCAAAGTGCATTGTCTGCAGGAGGCCCTGGCGCATGAATCTGTGCAGCGGGAACGACCTCGGACCACCAGGGGCCGAGAAAACCACCGTCTCATGGGGTCGGACACTCAGGGTCAGGGGAAAATCCAATATATATCTGGTGATATCTCGGGTGCTATTAGAGATAGCGCAATAAACCAAAGTGCATTGTCTGCAGGAGGCCCTGGCGCATGAATCTGTGCAGCGGGAACGACCTCGGACCACCAGGGGCGGAGAAAACCACCGTCTCATTGGGTCGGACACTCAGGGCCAGGGAAAATCCAATATATATCTGGTGATATCTCGGGTGCTATTAGAGATAGTGCAATAAATCAAAGTGCATTGTCTGCAGGAGGCCCTAGCGCATGAATCTCTGCAGCGGAATCGACCTCGGAACACCAGGGACAGAGAAAACCACCGTCTCATGGGGTCGAACTGTCAGGGTGAGGGAAAAATCCAATATATATCTGGTGATATATCGGGTGCTATTAGAGATAGCGCAATACATCAAAGTGCATTATCTGCAGGGGGCCCTGGCGCATGAATCTGTGCAGCGGGATGGACCTCGGACCACGTGGGACCGAGAAAACCATCGACACATGGGGACGGACTGTGAGGGTCAAGCAAAAATCCAATATATATCTGGTGATAACTCTGGGGCTATTAGAGATAGCGAATTAAATCAAAGTGCATTGTCTGCAGGAGGCCCTGGTGCATGAATCTGTGCAGCGGGAACGACCTCGGACGACCAGGGGCCGAGAAAACCACCGTCTCATGAGGTCGGACTGTCAGGGTCAGGGAAAAATCCAATATATATCTGGTGATATCTCGGGTGCTATTAGAGATAGGGCAATAAATCAACGTGAATTATCTGCAGGGGGCCCTGGCCCATGAATCTGTGCAGCGGGAACAGTCACGGACCGCCAGGGGCCGAGAAAACCACCGTCTCATGGGGCCGGACACTCAGGGTCAGGGGAAAATCCAATATATATCTGGTGATATCTCGGGCGCCATTAGAGCTAGCGCAATAAACCAAAATGCATTGTCTGTAGGAGGCCCTGGCGCATGAATCTGTGCAGCGGGAACCACCTCGGACCACCAGGGGCCGAGAAAACCACCGTCTCATGGGGTCGGACACTCAGGGCCAGGGAAAATCCAATATATATCTGGTGATATCTCGGGTGCTATTAGAGATAGTGCAATAAATCAAAGTGCATTGTCTGCAGGAGGCCCTAGCGCATGAATCTGGGCAGCGGGAACGACCTCGGACCACCAGGGGCCGAGAAAACCACAGTCTAATGGGGCCGGACACTCAGGGTCAGGGGAAAATCCAATATATATATCTGGTGATATCTCGGGTGCTATTAGAGATAGCGCAATAAACCAAATTGAGTTATCTGCAGGAGGCCCTGGCGCCTGAATCTGTGCAGCGGGAACGACCTCGGACCACCAGGGTCCGAGAAAATCACAGTCTCATGGGGCCGGGCACTCAGGGTCAGGGGAAAATCCAATATATATCTGGTGATATCTCGGGTGCTATTAGAGATAGGGAAATAAATCAATGTGCATTGTCTGCAGGAGGCCCTGGCGCATGAATCTGTGCAGCGGGAACAGTCACGGACCGCCAGGGGCCGAGAAAACCACCGTCTCATGGGGCCGGACACTCAGGGTCAGGGAAAAATCCAATATAAAGCTGGTGATATCCCGGGTGCTATTACAGATAGCGCAATAAATCAAAGTGCATTGTCTGGAGGAGGCCCTGGTGCATGAATCTGTGCAGCGGGAACGACCTCGGACGACCAGGGGCCGAGAAAACCACCGGCTCATGGTTTCGGACACTCAGGGTCAGGGAAAAATCCAATATAAATCTGGTGATATTTCGGGTGCTATTAGAGATAGCGCAATAAACCAAAGTGAATTATCTGCAGGAGGCCCTGGCGCATGAATGTCTGCAGCGGGAACGACCTCGGACCACCAGGGGCCGAGAAGGCCACCGTCTCATGGGGCCGGCCACTCAGGGTCAGGGGAAAATCCAATATATATCTGGTGATATCTCGGGTGCTATTAGAGATAGCGCAATAAGCCAAAGGGAATTATCTGCAGGAGGCCCTGGCGCATTCATCTGTGCATCGGGAACGACCTAGGACCACCAGGGGCCGAGAAAACCACCGTCTCATGTGGTCGGACACTCAGGGTCAGGGAAAAATCCAATATATATCTGGTGATATCTCGGGTGCTATTATAGATAGCGCTATAAATCAAAGTGCATTGTCTGTAGGAGGCCCCGGCGCATGAATCTGTGCAGCGGGAACGACCTCGGCCCACCAGGGGCCGAGAAAACCACAGTCTCATGGGGTCGGACACTCGGGGTCAGGGAAAAATCCAATATATATCTGGCGATATCTCGGGTGCTATTACAGATAGAGCAATAAATCAAAGTGCATTGTCTGTAGGAGGCCCTGGCGCATGAATCTGTGCAGCGGAAACAACCTCGCACCACCAGGGGCCGAGAAAACCACAGTCCCACGGGGCCGGTCACTCAGGGTCAGGGAAAATCCAATACATATCTGCTGATATCTCGAGTGCTATTAGAGATAGCGCAATAAACCAAAGTGAATTATCTGCAGGAGGCCCTGGCGCATGAATGTGTGCAGCGGGAACGACCTCGGACCACCAGGGGCCGAGAAAACCGCAGTCTCATTGTGCCGGACACTCAGGGTCAGGGAAAAATGCAATATATATCTGGTGATATGTCGGGTGCTATTACAGATAGCGCAATAAATCAAAGTGCATTGTCTGGAGGAGGCCCTGGCGCATGAATCTGGGAAGCGGGAACGACCTCGGCCCACCAGGGGCCGAGAAAACCACAGTCTCATGGGGCCGGACACTCAGGGTCAGGGGAAAATCCAATATATATCTGGTGATATCTCGGGTGCTATTAGATACAGCGCAGTAAACCAAAGTGAATTATCTGCAGGAGGCCCTGGCGCCTGAATCTGGCAGCGGGAACGACCTCGGACCACCAGGGGCCGAGAAAACCACCGTCTCATGGGGTCGGACACTCGGGGTCAGGGAAAAATCCAATATATATCTGGTGATATCTCGGGTGCTATTAGAGATAGCGCAATAAATCAAAGTGCATTATCTGCAGGGGGCCCTGGCGCATGAATCTGTGCAGCGGGATGGACCTCGGACCACGAGGGACCGAGAAAACCACCGTCTCATGGGGCCGGACACTCAGGGTCAGGGAAAAATCCAATATATATCTGGTGATATCTCGGGAGCTATTAGAGATAGCGCAATAAATCAAAGTGCATTGTCTGCAGGAGGCCCTAGCGCATGAACCTGTGCAGCGGGAACGACCTCGGACCACCAGGGGCCGAGAAAACTACCGTCTCATGGGGCGGACCCTCAGGGTCAGGGAAAAATCCAATATATATCTGGTGATATCTCGGGTGCTATTAGAGATAGCGCAATAAACCAAAGTGCATTGTCTGCAGGAGGCCCTGGCGCATGAATCTGTGCAGCGGGTACGACCTCGGACCACCAGGGGCCGAGAAAACCACCGTCTCATGGGGCCGGACACTCAGGTTCAGGGGAAAATCCAATATATATCTGGTGATATCTCGGGTGCTATTAGAGATACGCAATAACTCAAAGTTCATTGTCTGCAGGAAGCCCTGCCGCATGAATCTGTGCAGCGGGAACGACCTCGGACCACCAGGGGCCGAGAGAACCAGTCTCATGAGGCAGAGAACTCAGGGTCAGGCAAAAATCCAATATATATCTGGTGATATCTCGGGTGCAATTAGAGATAGCGCAATAAACCAAAGTGCATTGTCTGCAGGAGGCCCTGGCGCATGAATCTGTGCAGCGGGAACGACCTCGGACCACCAGGGGCGGAGAAAACCACCGTCTCATTGGGTCGGACACTCAGGGCCAGGGAAAATCCAATATATATCTGGTGATATCTCGGGTGCTATTAGAGATAGTGCAATAAATCAAAGTGCATTGTCTGCAGGAGGCCCTAGCGCATGAATCTCTGCAGCGGAATCGACCTCGGAACACCAGGGACAGAGAAAACCACCGTCTCATGGGGTCGAACTGTCAGGGTGAGGGAAAAATCCAATATATATCTGGTGATATATCGGGTGCTATTAGAGATAGCGCAATACATCAAAGTGCATTATCTGCAGGGGGCCCTGGCGCATGAATCTGTGCAGCGGGATGGACCTCGGACCACGTGGGACCGAGAAAACCATCGACACATGGGGACGGACTGTGAGGGTCAAGCAAAAATCCAATATATATCTGGTGATAACTCTGGGGCTATTAGAGATAGCGAATTAAATCAAAGTGCATTGTCTGCAGGAGGCCCTGGTGCATGAATCTGTGCAGCGGGAACGACCTCGGACGACCAGGGGCCGAGAAAACCACCGTCTCATGAGGTCGGACTGTCAGGGTCAGGGAAAAATCCAATATATATCTGGTGATATCTCGGGTGCTATTAGAGATAGCGCAATAAATCAACGTGAATTATCTGCAGGGGGCCCTGGCCCATGAATCTGTGCAGCGGGAACAGTCACGGACCGCCAGGGGCCGAGAAAACCACCGTCTCATGGGGCCGGACACTCAGGGTCAGGGAAAAATCCAATATAAAGCTGGTGATATCCCGGGTGCTATTACAGATAGCGCAATAAATCAAAGTGCATTGTCTGGAGGAGGCCCTGGTGCATGAATCTGTGCAGCGGGAACGACCTCGGACGACCAGGGGCCGAGAAAACCACCGGCTCATGGTTTCGGACACTCAGGGTCAGGGAAAAATCCAATATAAATCTGGTGATATTTCGGGTGCTATTAGAGATAGCGCAATAAATCAAAGTGCATTATCTGCAGGGGGCCCTGGCGCATGAATCTGTGCAGCGGGAACGACCTCGGACCACCAGGGGCCGAGAAGGCCACAGTCTCATGGGGCCGGACACTCAGGGACAGGGGAAAATCCAATATATATCTGGTGATAACTCGGGTGCTATTACAGATAGAGCAATAAATCAAAGTGCATTGTCTGTAGGAGGCCCTGGCGCATGAATCTGTGCAGCGGAAACAACCACGCACCACCAGGGGCCGAGAAAACCACAGTCCCACGGGGCCGGACACTCAGGGTCAGGGGAAAATCCAATATATATCTGGCGATATCTCGGGTGCTATTACAGATAGCGCAATAAATCAAAGTGCATTGTCTGCAGGAGGCCCTGATGCCTGAATCTGTCCAGCGGGAACGACCTCGGACCATCAGGGGCCGAAAAAACCACAGTCTCATGGGGCCGGCCACTAAGGGTCAGGGGAAAATCCAATATATATCTGGTGATATCTCGGGTGCTATTAGAGATAGCGCAATAAGCCAAAGGGAATTATCTGCAGGAGGCCCTGGCGCATGCATCTGTGCAGCGGGAACGACCTAGGACCACCAGGGGCCGAGAAAACCACCGTCTCATGTGGTCGGACACTCAGGGTCAGGGAAAAATCCAATATATATCTGGTGATATCTCGGGTGCTATTATAGATAGCGCTATAAATCAAACTGCATTGTCTGTAGGAGGCCCCGGCGCATGAATCTGTGCAGCGGGAACGACCTCGGACCACCAGGGGCCGAGAAAACCACCCTCTCATGGGGTCGGACACTCGGGGTCAGGGAAAAATCCAATATATATCTGGTGATATCTCGGGTGCTATTACAGATAGCGCAATAAATCAACGTGCATTGTCTGCAGGAGGACCTAGCGCATGAATCTGTGCAGCGGGAACGACCTCGGAACACCAGGGGCCGAGAAAACTACCGTCTCATGCGGCCGGACACTCAGGGCCAGGGAAAATCCAATATATATCTGGTGATATCTCGGGTGCCATTAGAGCTAGCGCAATAAATCAGAGTGAATTATCTGCAGGGGGCCCTGGCGCATGAATCTGTGCAGCGGGAACGACCTCGGACCACCAGGGGCGGAGAAAACTACTGTCTCATGGGGCGAACACTCAGGGTCAGGGAAAAATCCAATATATATCTGGTGATATCTCGGGTGCTATTAGAGATAGCGCAATAAACCAAAGTGCATTGTCTGCAGGAGGCCCTGGCGCATGAATCTGCGCAGCGGGAACGACCTCGGACCACCAGGGGCCGAGAAAGCCACCGTCTCATGGGGTCGGACACTCAGGGTCAGGGAAAAATCCAATATATATCTGGTGATATCGCGGGTGCTATTACAGATAGCGCACTAAACCAAAATGCATTGTCTGTGGGAGGCCCTGGCGCATGAATCTGTGCAGCGGGAACGACCTCGGACGACCAGGGGCCGAGGAAACCATCGGCTCATGGTTTCGGACACTCAGCTTCAGGGAAAAATCCAATTTAAATCTGGTGATATCTCGGGTGCTATTAGAGATAGCGCAATAAATCAAAGTGCATTATCTGCAGGGGGCCCTGGCGCATGAATCTGTGCAGCGGGATGGACCTGGGACCACGAGGGCCTGAGAAAACCACCGTCTCATGGGGCCGGACACTCAGGGTCAGGGAAAAATCCAATATATATCTGGTGATATCTCGGGTGCTATTAGAGATAGCGCAATAAATCAAAGTGCATTGTCTGCAGGAGGCCCTAGCGCATGAATCTGTGCAGCGGGAACGACCTGGGACAACCAGGGGCCGAGAAAACCACCGGCTCATGGGGCCGGACTGTCAGGGTCAGGGAAAAATCCAATATATATCTGGTGATATCTCGGGTGCTATAACAGATAGCGCAATAAATCAAAGTGCATTGTCTGCAGGAGGCCTTGGCGGATGAATCTGTGCAGCGGGAACGACCTCGGACCACCAGGGGCCGAGAAAACCACCGGCTCATGGGGCCGGACTGTCAGGGTCAGGGAAAAATCCAATATATATCTGGTGATATCTCGGGTGCTATTAGAGATAGCGCAATACATCAAAGTGCATTATCTGCTGGGGGCCCTGGCGCATGAATCTGTGCAGCGGGATGGACCCCGGACCACGAGGGACCGAGAAAACCATCGACACATGGGGACGGACTGTCAGGGTCAAGCAAAAATCCAATATATATCTGGTGATAACTCGGGTGCTATTAGAGATAGCGAATTAAATCAAAGTGCATTGTCTGCAGGAGGCCCTCGTGCATGAATCTATGCAGCGGGAACGACCTCGGACGACCAGGGGCCGAGAAAACCACCGTCTCATGGGGTCGGACTGTCAGGGTCAGGGAAAAATCCAATATATATCTGGTGATATCTCGGGTGCTATTAGAGATAGCGCAATAAATCAAAGTGAATTATCTGCAGGGGGCCCTGGCCCATGAATCTGTGCAGCGGGAACAGTCACGGACCGCCAGGGGCCGAGAAATCACCGTCTCATGGGGCCGGACACTCAGGGTCAGTGAAAAATCCAATATAAAGCTGGTGATATCCCGGGTGCTATTACAGATAGCGCAATAAATCAAAGTGCATTGTCTGCAGGAGGCCCTAGCGCATGAATCTGTGCAGCGGGAACGACCTGGGACCACCAGGGGCCGAGAAAACTACCGTCTCATGGGGCGGACCCTCAGGGTCAGGGAAAAATCCAATATATATCTGGTGATATCTCGGGTGCTATTAGAGATAGCGCAATAAACCAAAATGCATTGTCTGCAGGAGGCCCTGGCGCATGAATCTGTGCAGCGGGAACGATCTCGGACCACCAGGGGCCGAGAAAACCACCGTCTCATGGAGTCGATCACTCAGGGTCAGGGAAAAATACAATATAAATCTGGTTATATCTCGGGTGCTATTACAGATAGCGCAATAAATCAAAGTGCATTGTCTGCAGGAGGCCTTGGCGGATGAATCTGTGCAGCGGGAACGACCTCGGACCACCAGGGGCCGAGAAAACCACCGTCTCATGGGGTCGGACACTCAGGGTCAGGGAAAAATCCAATACATATCTGGTGATATCTCGGGTGCTATTATAGATAGCGCAATAAATCAAAGTGCATTGTCTGTAGGAGGCCCCGGCGCATAAATCTGTGCAGCGGGATCGACCTCGGACCACCAGGGGCCGAGAAAACCACCGTCTCATGGTTTCGGACACTCAGGGTCAGGGAAAAATCCAATACATATCTGGTGATATCTCGGGTGCTATTATAGATAGCGCAATAAATCAAAGTGCATTGTCTGTAGGAGGCCCCGGCGCATCAATCTGTGCAGCTGGATCGACCTCGGACGACCAGGGGCCGAGAAAATCATTGTCTCATGGGGCCGGACTGTCAGGGTCAGGGAAAAATCCAATATATATCTGGCGATATCTCGGGTGCTATTACAGATAGCGCAATAAATCAAAGTGGATTGTCTACAGGAGGCCCTAGCGCATGAATCTGTGCAGCGGGAACGACATCGGACCACCAGGGGCCGAGAAAACTACCGTCTCATGGGGCCGGACACTCAGGGCCAGGGAAAATCCAATATGTATCTGGTGATATCTCGGGTGCTATTAGAGATAGTGCAATAAATCAAAGTGCATTGTCGCCAGGAGGCCCTAGCGCATGAGTCTGTGCAGAGCGATCGACCTCGGACTACCAGGGGCCGAGAAAATCACCGTCTCATGGGGCCGGACTGTCAGGGTCAGGGAAAAATCCAATATATATCTGGTGATATCCCGGGTGCTATTAGAGATAGCGCAATAAACCAAAGTGAATTATCTATAGGAGACCCTGGCGCATGAATCTGTGCAGCGGGAACGACCTCGGACCACCAGGGGCCGAGAAAACCACCGTCTCATGGGGTGGGACACTCAGGGTCAGGGAAAAATCCAATGTATATCTGGTGATATCTCGGGTGCTATTATAGATAGCGCAATAAATCAACGTGCATTGTCTGCAGGAGGCCTTGGCGGATGAATCTGTGCAGCGGGAACGACCTCGGACCACCAGGGGCCGAGAAAACCACCGGCTCATGGGGCCGGACACTCAGGGTCATGGAAAAATCCAATATATATCTGGTGATATCTTGGGTGCTATTACAGATAGCGCAATAAATCAAAGTGCATTGTCTGCAGGAGGCCTTGGCGGATGAATCTGTGCAGCGGGAACGACCTCGGACCACCAGGGGCCGAGAAAACCACCGGCTCATGGGGCCGGACACTCAGGGTCATGGAAAAATCCAATATATATCTGGTGATATCTTGGGTGCTATTAGAGACAGCGCAATAAATCAAAGTGAATTATCTGCAGGGGGCCCTGGCCCATGAAGCTGTGCAGCGGGAACGTCCACAGACCACCAGGGGCCGAGAAAACCACCGTCTCATGGGTCCGGACACTCAGGGTCAGGGGAAAATCCAATATATACCTGGTGATATCTCGGGTGCCATTAGAGCTAGCGCAATAAATCAAAGTGAATTATCTGCAGGGGGCCCTGGCGCATGAATCTGTGCAGCGGGATCGACCTCGGACCACGAGGGACCGAGAAAACCATCGACACATGCGGCCGGACCGTCAGGGTCAAGGAAAAATCCAATATATATCTGGTTATATCCCGGGTGCTATTAGAGATAGGGAAATATATCAAAGTGCATTGTCTGCAGGAGGCCCTGGCGCATGAATCTGTGCAGCGGAATCGACCTCGGACCACCAGGGGCAGAGAAAACCACCGTCTCATGGCGTCGAACTTTCAGGGTGAGCGAAAAATCCAATATATATCTGGTGATATCTCGGGTGCTATTAGAGATAGCGCAATAAATCAAAGTGAATTATCTGCAGGGGGCCCTGGCCCATGAATCTGTGCAGCGGGAACGTCCACAGACCACCAGGGGCCGAGAAAACCACCGTCTCATGGGGCCGGACACTCAGGGTCAGGGGAAAATCCAATATAAATCTGGTGATATCTCGGGTGCTATTAGAGATAGCGCAATAAACCAAAGTGAATTATCTATAGGAGGCCCTGGCGCATGAATCTGTGCAGCGGGAACGACCTCGGACCACCAGGGGCCGAGAAAACCACCGTCTTATGGGGTCGAACACTCAGGGTCAGAGAAAAATCCAATATAAATCTGGTGATATCTCGGGTGCTATTACAGATAGCGCAATAAATCAAAGTGCATTGTCTGTAGGAGGCCCCGGCGCATGAATCTGTGCAGCGGGATCGACCTCGGACCACCAGGGGCCGAGAAAATCATTGTCTCATGGGGCCGGACTGTCAGTGTCAGGGAAAAATCCAATATATATCTGGCGATATCTCGGGTGCTATTACAGATAGCGCAATAAATCAAAGTGCATTGTCTGCAGGAGGCCCTAGCGCATGAATCTGTGCAGCGGGAACGACCTCGGACCACCAGGGGCCGAGAAAACCACCGGCTCATGTGGCCGGACACTCAGGGTGAGGGAAAAATCCAATATATATCTGGTGATATCTCGGGTGCTATTACAGATAGCGCAATAGATCAACGCGGATTGTCTGCAGGAGGACCTAGCGCATGAATCTGTGCAATGGGAACCACCTCGGACCACCAGGGGCCGAGAAAACGACCGTCTCATGGGGCCGGACACTCAGGGCCAGGGAAAATGCAATATATATCTGGTGATATCTCGGGTGCTATTACAGATAGCGCAATAAATCAACGCGCATTTTCTGCAGGAGGCCCTACCGCATGAATCTGTGCAGCGGGAACCACCTCGGACCACCAGGGGCCGAGAAAACTACCGTCTCATGGAGTCGGACACTCAGGGCCAGGGAAAATCCAATATATATCTGGTGATATCTCGGGTGCTATTAGAGATAGCGCAATAAATCAAAGTGCATTGTCTGCAGGAGGCCCTGCCGCATGAATCTGTGCAGCGGAATCGACCTCGGAACACCAGGGGCAGAGAAAACCACCGTCTCATGGGGTCGATCTGTCAGGGTGAGGGAAAAATCCAATATATATCTGGTGATATCTGGGGTGCTATTAGAGATAGCGCAATAAATCAAAGTGCATTATCTGCAGGGGGCCCTGGCGCATGAATCTGTGCAGCGGGATGGACCTCGGACCACGAGGGACCGAGAAAACCATCGACACATGGGGCCGGACTGTCAGGGTCAAGCAAAAATCCAATATATATCTGGTGATAACTCGGGTGCTATTAGAGATAACGAATTAAATCAAAGTGCATTGTCTGCAGGAGGCCCTGGCGCATGAATTTGTGCAGCGGGAACGACCTCGGACGACCAGGGGCCGAGAAAACCACCGTCTCACGGTTTCGGACACTCAGGGTCAGGGAAAAATCCAATATATATCTGGTGATATCTCGGGTGCTATTAGAGATAGCGCAATAAATCAAAGTGAATTATCTGCAGGGGGCCCTGGCGCATGAATCTGTGCAGCGGGATCGACCTCGGACCACCAGGGGCCGAGAAAACCACCGTCTCATGGGGCCGGACACTCAGGGGCAGGGAAAATCCAATATATATCTGGTGGTATCTTGGGTGCTATTAGAGGTAGCGCAATAAATCAAAGTGAATTATCTGCAGGGCGCCCTGGCCCATGAATCTGTGCAGCAGGAACGTCCACGGACCACCAGGGGCCGAGAAAACCACCGTCTCATGGGGCCGGACAGTCAGGGTCAGGGGAAAATCCAATATATATCTGGTGATATCTCGGGTGCCATTAGAGCTGGCGCAATAAATCAAAGTGAATTATCTGCAGGGGGCCCTGGCACATGAATCTGTGCAGCGGGATCGACCTCGGACCACGAGGGACCGAGAAAACCTCCGTTTCATGGGGTCGGACTTCCAGGGTCAGGGAAAAATCCAATATATATCTGGTGATATCTCGGGTGCTGTTAGAGATAGGGAAATAAATCAATGTGCATTGTCTGCAGGAGGCCCTGGCGCATGAATCTGTGCAGCGGAATCGACCTAGGACCACCAGGGGCAGAGAAAACCACCGTCTCATGGGGTCGAACTGTCAGGGTGAGGGAAAAATCCAATATATATCTGGTGATATCTCGGGTGCTATTAGAGATAGCGCAAGAAATCAAAGTGCATTATCTGCAGGGGGCCCTGGCGCATGAATCTGTGCAGCGGGATCGATCTCGGACTACCAGGGGCCGAGAAAACCACCGTCTCATGGGGTCGAACACTCAGGGTCAGGGAAAAATCCAATATAAATCTGGTGATATCTCGGGTGCTATTACAGATAGCGCAATAAATCAAAGTGCATTGTCTGCAGGAGGCCCTGGCGCATGAATCTGTGCAGCGGGATGGACCTCGGACCACGAGGGACCGAGAAAACCATCGACACATGGGGCCGGACTGTCAGGGTGAAGCAAAAATCCAATATATATCTGGTGATAACTCGGGTGCTATTAGAGATAGCGAATTAAATCAAAGTGCATTGTCTGCAGGAGGCCCTGGCGCATGAATTTGTGCAGCGGGAACGACCTCGGACGACCAGGGGCCGAGAAAACCACCGTCTCATGGTTTCGGACACTCAGGGTCAGGGAAAAATCCAATATATATCTGGTGATATCTCGGGTGCTATTAGAGATAGCGCTATAGATCAAAGTGCATTGTCTGCAGGAGGCCCTAGCGCATGAATCTGTGAAGCGCGATCGACCTCGGACCACCGGGGGCCGAGAAAATCACCGTCTCATGTGGCCGGACTGTCAGGGTCAGGGAAAAAGCCAATATATATCTGGTGATATCTCGGGTGCTATTAGAGATAGCGCAATAAATCAAAGTGAATTATCTGCAGGGGGCCCTGGCGCATGAATCTGTGTAGCGGGATCGACCTCGGACCACGAGGGACCGAGAAAACCACCGTTTCATGGGGTCGGACTGTCAGGGTCAGGGAAAAATCCAATATATATCTGGTGATATCTCGGGTGCTGTTAGAGATAGGGAAATAAATCAAAGTGCATTGTCTGCAGGAGGCCCTGGCGCATGAATTTGTGCAGCGGGAACGACCTCGGACGACCAGGGGCCGAGAAAACCACCGTCTCATGGTTTCGGACACTCAGGGTCAGGGAAAAATCCAATATATATCTGGTGATATCCTGGGTGCTATTACAGATAGCGCACTAAACCAAAATGCATTGTCTGTAGGAGGCCCTGGCGCATGAATCTGTGCAGCGGGATCGACCTCGGACCACCAGGGGCCGAGAAAAACACCGTCTCATGGGGCCGGACACTCAGGGTCATGGAAAAATCCAATATATATCTGGTGATATCTCGGGTGCCATTAGAGCTAGCGCAATAAATCAAAGTGAATTATCTGCAGGGGGCCCTGGCGCATGAATCTGTACAGCGGGATCGACCTCGGACCACGAGAGACCGAGAAAACCATCGATACATGCGGCCGGACCGTCAGGGTCAAGGAAAAATCCAATATATATCTGGTGATATCCCGGGTGCTATTAGAGATAGGGAAATAAATCAAAGTGCATTGTCTGCAGGAGGCCCTGGCGCATGAATCTGTGCAGCGGGAACGACCTCGGACGACCATGGGCCGAGAAAACCACCGTCTCATGGTTTCGGACACTCAGGGTCAGGGAAAAATCCAATATATATCTGGTGATATCTCGGGTGCCATTAGAGCTAGCGCAATAAATCAAAGTGAATTATCTGCAGGGGGCCCTGGCGCATGAATCTGTGCAGCGGGATCGACCTCGGACCACGAGGGACCGAGAAAACCATCGACACATGGGGCCGGACTGTCAGGGTCAAGCAAAAATCCAATATATATATCTGGTGATAACTCGGGTGCTATTAGAGATAGCGAATTAAATCAAAGTGCATTGTCTGTAGGAGGTCCTGGCGCATGAATCTGTGCAGCGGGAACGACCTCGGACCACCAGGGGCCGAGAAAACCACCGTCTCATGGGGCCGGACACTCAGAGTCAGGGAAAAATCCCATATAAATCTGGTGATATCTCAGGTGTTATTACAGATAGCGCAATAAATCAAAGTGCATTGTCTGCAGGAGGCCCTGGCGCATGAATCTGTGCAGCGGGAACGACTTCGGACCACCAGGGGCCGAGAAAACCACCGTCTCATGGGGTCGGACTGTGAGGGTGAGGGAAAAATCTAATATATATCTGGTGATATCTCAGGTGCTATTATAGATAGCTCAATGAATCAAAGTGAATTATCTATAGGAGGCCCTGGCGCATGAATCTGTGCAGCGGGAACGACCTCGGACCACCTGGGGCCGAGAAAACCACCATCTCATGGGGCCGGACACTCAGGGTCAGGGGAAAATCCAATATATATATGGGGGTATCACGGGTGCTATTACAGAAAGCGCAATAAATCAAAGTGCATTGTCTGTAGGAGGCCCTGGCGCATGAATTTGTGCTGCGGGATCGACCTCGGACCACCAGTGGCCGAGAAAATCACCGTCTCATGGGGCCGGACTGTCAGGGTCAGGGAAAAATCCAGCATATATCTGGTGATATCTCGGGTGCTATTACAGATAGCGCAATAAACCAAAGTGAATTATCTATAGGAGGCCCTGGCGTATGAATCTGTGCAGCGGGAACGACCTCGGACCACCAGGGGCCGAGAAAACCACCGTCTCATGGTTTCGGACACTCAGGGTCAGGGAAAAAACCAATACATATCTGGTGATATCTCGGGTGCTATTATAGATAGCGCAATAAATGAAAGTGCATTGTCTGTAGGAGGCCCCGGCGCATCAATCTGTGCAGCGGGATCGACCTCGGACCACCAGGGGCCGAGAAAATCATTGTCTCATGGGTCCGGACTGTCAGGGTCAGGGAAAAATCCAATATATATCTGGCGATATCTCGGGTGCTATTACAGATAGCGCAATAAATCAAAGTGCATTGTCTGCAGGAGGCCCTAGCGCATGAATCTGTGCAGCGGGAACGACATCGGACCACCAGGGGCCGAGAAAACTACCGTCTCATGGGGCCGGACACTCAGGGCCAGGGAAAATCCAATATATATCTGGTGATATCTCGGGTGCTATTAGAGATAGTGCAATAAATCAAAGTGCATTGTCTGTAGGAGGCCCTGGCGCATGAATCTGTGCAGCGGGATCGATCTCGGACCACCAGGGGCCGAGGAAATCACCGTCTCATGGGGCCGGACTGTCAGGGTCAGGGAAAAATCCAATATATATCTGGTGATATCTCGGGTGCTACTACGGATAGTGCAATAAATCAAAGTGCATTGTCTGTAGGAGGCCCCGGCGCATGAATCTGTGCAGCGGGATCGACCTCGGACCACCAGGGGCCGAGAAAATCATTGTCTCATGGGGCCGGATTGTCAGTGTCAGGGAAAAATCCAATATATATCTGGCGATATCTCGGGTGCTATTACAGATAGCGCAATAAATCAAGGTGCATTGTCTGCAGGAGGCCCTAGAGCATGAATCTGTGCAGCGGGAGCGACCTCGGACCACCAGGGGCCGAGAAAACCACCGGCTCATGGGGCCGGACACTCAGGGTCAGGGAAAAATCCAATATATATCTGGTGATATCTCGGGTGCTATTACAGATAGCGCAATAAACAAACGCGCATTGTCTGCAGGAGGCCCTAGCGCATGAATCTGTGCAATGGGAACCACCTCGGACCACCAGGGGCCGAGAAAACTACCGTCTCATGGGGCCGGACACTCAGGGCCAGGGAAAATGCAATATATATCTGGTGATATCTCGGGTGCTATTACAGATAGCGCAATAAATCAACGCGCAGTTTCTGCAGGAGGCCCTAGCGCATGAATCTGTGCAGCGGGAACCACCTCGGACCACCAGGGGCCGAGAAAACTACCGTCTCATGGGGCCGGACACTCAGGGCCAGGGAAAATCCAATATATATCTGGTGATATCTCGGGTGCTATTAGAGATAGCGCAATAAATCAAAGTGCATTGTCTGCAGGAGGCCCTAGCGCATGAATCTGTGAAGCGCGATCGACCTCGGACCACCGGGGGCCGAGAAAATCACCGTCTCATGTGGCCGGACTGTCAGGGTCAGGGAAAAAGCCAATATATATCTGGTGATATCTCGGGTGCTATTAGAGATAGCGCAATAAATCAAAGTGAATTATCTGCAGGGGGCCCTGGCGCATGAATCTGTGCAGCGGGATCGACCTCGGACCACCAGGGGCCGAGAAAACCACCGTCTCATGGGGCCGGACACTCAGGGGCAGGGAAAATCCAATATATATCTGGTGATATCTTGGGTGCTATTAGAGGTAGCGCAATAAATCAAAGTGAATTATCTGCAGGGGGCCCTGGCCCATGAATCTGTGCAGCAGGAAGGTCCACGGACCACCAGGGCCCGAGAAAACCACCGTCTCATGGGGCCGGACAGTCAGGGTCAGGGGAAAATCCAATATATATCTGGTGATATCTCGGGTGCCATTAGAGCTGGCGCAATAAATCAAAGTGAATTATCTGCAGGGGGCCCTGGCACATGAATCTGTGCAGCGGGATCGACCTCGGACCACGAGGGACCGAGAAAACCTCCGTTTCATGGGGTCGGACTTCCAGGGTCAGGGAAAAATCCAATATATATCTGGTGATATCTCGGGTGCTGTTAGAGATAGGGAAATAAATCAAAGTGCATTGTCTGCAGGAGGCCCTGGCGCATGAATCTGTGCAGCGGAATCGACCTAGGACCACCAGGGGCAGAGAAAACCACCGTCTCATGGGGTCGAACTGTCAGGGTGAGGGAAAAATCCAATATATATCTGGTGATATCTCGGGTGCTATTAGAGATAGCGCAATAAATCAAAGTGCATTATCTGCAGGGGGCCCTGGCGAATGAATCTGTGGAGCAGGAACGACCTCGGACCACCAGGCGCCGAGAAAATTACAGATATTTAGAATCTGTCACCCAAGGTCATGTAAAAATCCAGCATATATCTGGTGATATCTCGGGTGCTATTACAGATAGCGCAATAAATCAAAGTGCATTGTCTGTAGGAGGTCCTGGCGCATGAATCTGTGCAGCGGGATCGACCTCGGACCACCAGGGGCCGAGAAAACCACCGTCTCATGGGGTCGGACACTCAGAGTCAGGGAAAAATCCCATATAAATCTGGTGATATCTCGGGTGTTATTACAGATAGCGCAATAAATCAAAGTGCATTGTCTGCAGGAGGCCCTGGCGCATGAATCTGTGCAGCGGGAACGACTTCGGACCACCAGGGGCCGAGAAAACCACCGTCTCATGGGGTCGGACTGTGAGGGTGAGGGAAAAATCCAATATATATCTGGTGATATCTCAGGTGCTATTAGAGATAGCGCAATAAATCAAAGTGCATTGTCTGTAGGAGGCACTGGCGAATGAATCTGTGGAGCAGGAACTACCTCGGACCACCAGGCGCCGAGAAAATGACAGATATTTGGAATCCGTCACCCAAGGTCATGTAAAAATCCAGCATATATCTGGTGATATCTCGGGTGCTATTACAGATAGCGCAATAAAACAAAGTGCATTGTCTGTAGGAGGCCCTGGCGCATGAATCTGTGCAGCGGGAACGACCTCGGACTACCAGGGGCAGAGAAAATCACCGCCTCATGGGGCCGGACTGTCAGGGTCAGGGAAAAATCCAATATATATCTGGTGATATCTCGGGTGCTATTAGAGATAGCTCAATGAATCAAAGTGAATTATCTGCAGGGAACCCTGGCGCATGAATCTGTGCAGCGGGAACGACCTCGGACCACCTGGGGCCGAGAAAACCACCATCTCATGGGGCCTGACACTCAGGGTCAGGGGAAAATCCAATATATATATGGGGGTATCTCGGGTGCTATTAGAGATAGCGCAATAAATGAAAGTGCATTGTCTGTAGGAGGCCCTGGGGCATGAATCTGTGCAGCGGGATCGACCTCGGACCACCAGGGGCCGAGAAAATCACTGTCTCATGGGGCCGGACTGTCAGGGTCAGGGAAAAATCCAAGATATATCTGGTGATATCTCGAGTGCTATTAGAGATAGCGCAATAAATCAAAGTGCAATGTGTGTAGAAGGCCCTGGGGCATGAATCTGTGCAGCGGGGACGACCTCGGACCAGCAGGGGCCGAGAAAACCACCGTCTCATGGGGTCGGACTGTCAGGGTGAGGGAAAAAACCAATATATATCTGGTGATATCTCGGGTGCTATTACAGATAGGGCAATAAATCAACGCGCATTGTCTGCAGGAGGCCCTAGCGCATGAACCTGTGCAATGGGACCCACCTCGGACCACCAAGGGCCGAGAAAACTACCGTCTCATGGGGCCGGACACCCAGGGCCAGGGAAAATGCAATATATATCTGGTGATATCTCGGGTGCTATTACAGATAGCGCAATAAATCAACGCGCATTGTCTGCAGGAGGCCCTAGCGCATGAATCTGTGCAGCGGGAACCACCTCGGACCACCAGGGGCCGAGAAAACTACCGTCTCATGGGGCCGGACACGCAGGGCCAGGGAAAATCCAATATATATCTGGTGATATCTTGGGTGCTATTAGAGGTAGCGCAATAAATCAAAGTGAATTATCTGCAGGGGGCCCTGGCGCATGAATCTGTGCAGCGGGATCGACCTCGGACCACGAGGGACCGAGAAAACCACCGTTTCATGGGGTCGGACTGTCAGGGTCAGGGAAAAATCCAATATATATCTGGTGATATCTCGGGTGCTATTAGAGATAGCGCAATAAATCAAAGTGCATTGTCTGTAGGAGGCCCTGGCGCATGAATCTGTGCAGCGGGAACGACCTCGGACCACCAGGGGCAGAGAAAATCACCGTCTCATGGGGCCGGACTGTCAGGGTCAGGGGAAAATCCAATATATATATGGGGATATCACGGGTGCTATTACAGAAAGCGCAATAAATCAAAGTGCATTGTCTGTAGGAGGCCCTGGCGCATGAATCTGTGCAGCGGGATCGACCTCGGACCACCAGGGGCCGAGAAAATCACCGTCTCATGGGGCCGGACTGTCAGGGTCAGGGAAAAATCCAATATATATCTGGTGATATCTCGAGTGTTATTACAGATAGCGCAATAAATCAAAGTGCATTGTCTGTAGAAGGCCCTGGGGCATGAATCTGTGCAGCGGACTCGACCTCGGACCACCAGGGGTCGAGAAAATCACCGTCTCATGGGGACGGACTGTCAGGGTCAGGGGAAAATCCAATATATATCTGGTGATATCTCGGGTTCTATTACAGATAGCGCAATAAATAAAAGTGCATTGTCTGCAGGAGGCCCTGGCGCATGAATCTGTGCAGCGGGATCGACCTCGGACCACGAGGGACCGAGAAAATCATCGACACATGGGGCCGGACACTCAGGGTCAGGGAAAAATCCAATATAAATCTGGTGATATCTCGGGTACTATTACAGATAGCGCAATAAATCAAAGTGCATTGTCTGTAGGAGGCCCCGGCGCATGAATCTGTGCAGCGGGACCGACCTCGGACCACCAGCGGGCGAGAAAACCACCGTCTCATGGGACCGGACACTCAGGGTCAGGGGAAAATCCAATATATATCTGGTGATATCTCGGGTGCTATTAGAGGTAGCGCAATAAATCAAAGTGAGTTATCTGCAGGGGGCCCTGGCGCATGAATCTGTGCAGCGGGAACGACCTAGGACCACCAGGGGTCCAGAAAATCACCGTCTCATGGGGCCGGACACTCAGGGTCAGGGGAAAATACAATATATATATGGTGATATCACGGGTGCTATTACAGAAAGCGCAATAAATCAAAGTGCATTGTCTGTAGGAGGCCCTGGCGCATGAATCTGTGCTGCGGGATCGACCTCGGACCACCAGGGGCCGAGAAAATCACCGTCTGATGGGGCCGGACTGTCAGGGTCAGGGAAAAATCCAATATATATCTGGTGATATCTCGGGTGCTATTAGAGATAGCGCAATAAATCAAAGTGCATTGTCTGTAGGAGGCACTGGCGAATGAATCTGTGGCGCAGGAACGACCTCGGACCACCAGGCGCCGAGAAAACCACCGTCTCATGGGGCCGGACACTCAGGTTCAGGGGAGAATCCAATATATATATGGTGATATCTCGGGTGCTATTAGAGATAGCGCAATAAACCAAAGAGCATTGTCTGCAGGGGGCCCTGGCGCATGAATCTGTGCAGCGGGAACGACCTCGGACCACCAGGGGCCGAGGAAACTACCGTTTCATGGGGCCGGACAATCAGGGTCAGGGAAAAATCCAATATATATCTGGTGATATCTCGGGTGCTATTAGAGATAGCGCAATAAATCAAAGTGCATTGTCTGTAGGAGGCCCTGGCGCATGAATCTGTGCAGCGGGAACGACCTAGGACCACCAGGGGTCGAGAAAATCACCGTCTCATGGGGCCGGACTGTCAGGGTCAGGGAAAAATCCAATATATGTCTGGTGATATCTCGGGTGCTATTAGAGATAGCGCAATAAATCAAAGTGAATTATCTGCAGGGGGCCCTTGCGCATGAATCTGTGCAGCGGGATCGACCTCGGACCACCAGGGGCCGAGAAAATCACCGACTCATGGGACCGGACTGACAGGGTCATGTAAAAATCCAGCATATATCTGGTGATATCTCGGGTGCTATTACAGATAGCGCAATAAATCAAAGTTAATTATCTGCAGGGAGCCCTGGCGCATGAATCTGTGCAGCGGGAACGACCTCGGACCACCAGGGGCCGAGAAAACCACCGTCTCATGGGGCCGGACTGTCAGGGTCAGGGAAAAATCCAATATATATCTGGTGATATCTCGAGTGCTATTAGAGATAGCGCAATAAATCAAAGTGCATTGTCTGTAGGAGGCCCGGGGGCATGAATCTGTGCAGCGGGATCGTCCTCGCACCATCAGGGGCCGAGAAAATCACCGTCTGATGGGGCCGGACTGTCAGGGTCAGGGAAAAATCCAATATATATCTGGTGATATCTCGGGTGCTACTACGGATAGTGCAATAAATCAAAGTGCATTGTCTGTAGGAGGCCCCGGCGCATGAATCTGTGCAGCGGGATCGACCTCGGACCACCAGGGGCCGAGAAAATCATTGTCTCATGGGGCCGGATTGTCAGTGTCAGGGAAAAATCCAATATATATCTGGCGATATCTCGGGTGCTATTACAGATAGCGCAATAAATCAAGGTGCATTGTCTGCAGGAGGCCCTAGAGCATGAATCTGTGCAGCGGGAGCGACCTCGGACCACCAGGGGCCGAGAAAACCACCGGCTCATGGGGCCGGACACTCAGGGTCAGGGAAAAATCCAATATATATCTGGTGATATCTCGGGTGCTATTACAGATAGCGCAATAAACAAACGCGCATTGTCTGCAGGAGGCCCTAGCGCATGAATCTGTGCAATGGGAACCACCTCGGACCACCAGGGGCCGAGAAAACTACCGTCTCATGGGGCCGGACACTCAGGGCCAGGGAAAATGCAATATATATCTGGTGATATCTCGGGTGCTATTACAGATAGCGCAATAAATCAACGCGCAGTTTCTGCAGGAGGCCCTAGCGCATGAATCTGTGCAGCGGGAACCACCTCGGACCACCAGGGGCCGAGAAAACTACCGTCTCATGGGGCCGGACACTCAGGGCCAGGGAAAATCCAATATATATCTGGTGATATCTCGGGTGCTATTAGAGATAGCGCAATAAATCAAAGTGCATTGTCTGCAGGAGGCCCTAGCGCATGAATCTGTGAAGCGCGATCGACCTCGGACCACCGGGGGCCGAGAAAATCACCGTCTCATGTGGCCGGACTGTCAGGGTCAGGGAAAAAGCCAATATATATCTGGTGATATCTCGGGTGCTATTAGAGATAGCGCAATAAATCAAAATGAATTATCTGCAGGGGGCCCTGGCGCATGAATCTGTGCAGCGGGATCGACCTCGGACCACCAGGGGCCGAGAAAACCACCGTCTCATGGGGCCGGACACTCAGGGGCAGGGAAAATCCAATATATATCTGGTGATATCTTGGGTGCTATTAGAGGTAGCGCAATAAATCAAAGTGAATTATCTGCAGGGGGCCCTGGCCCATGAATCTGTGCAGCAGGAAGGTCCACGGACCACCAGGGCCCGAGAAAACCACCGTCTCATGGGGCCGGACAGTCAGGGTCAGGGGAAAATCCAATATATATCTGGTGATATCTCGGGTGCCATTAGAGCTGGCGCAATAAATCAAAGTGAATTATCTGCAGGGGGCCCTGGCACATGAATCTGTGCAGCGGGATCGACCTCGGACCACGAGGGACCGAGAAAACCTCCGTTTCATGGGGTCGGACTTCCAGGGTCAGGGAAAAATCCAATATATATCTGGTGATATCTCGGGTGCTGTTAGAGATAGGGAAATAAATCAAAGTGCATTGTCTGCAGGAGGCCCTGGCGCATGAATCTGTGCAGCGGAATCGACCTAGGACCACCAGGGGCAGAGAAAACCACCGTCTCATGGGGTCGAACTGTCAGGGTGAGGGAAAAATCCAATATATATCTGGTGATATCTCGGGTGCTATTAGAGATAGCGCAATAAATCAAAGTGCATTATCTGCAGGGGGCCCTGGCGAATGAATCTGTGGAGCAGGAACGACCTCGGACCACCAGGCGCCGAGAAAATTACAGATATTTAGAATCTGTCACCCAAGGTCATGTAAAAATCCAGCATATATCTGGTGATATCTCGGGTGCTATTACAGATAGCGCAATAAATCAAAGTGCATTGTCTGTAGGAGGTCCTGGCGCATGAATCTGTGCAGCGGGAACGACCTCGGACCACCAGGGGCCGAGAAAACCACCGTCTCATGGGGTCGGACACTCAGAGTCAGGGAAAAATCCCATATAAATCTGGTGATATCTCGGGTGTTATTACAGATAGCGCAATAAATCAAAGTGCATTGTCTGCAGGAGGCCCTGGCGCATGAATCTGTGCAGCGGGAACGACTTCGGACCACCAGGGGCCGAGAAAACCACCGTCTCATGGGGTCGGACTGTGAGGGTGAGGGAAAAATCCAATATATATCTGGTGATATCTCAGGTGCTATTAGAGATAGCGCAATAAATCAAAGTGCATTGTCTGTAGGAGGCACTGGCGAATGAATCTGTGGAGCAGGAACTACCTCGGACCACCAGGCGCCGAGAAAATGACAGATATTTGGAATCCGTCACCCAAGGTCATGTAAAAATCCAGCATATATCTGGTGATATCTCGGGTGCTATTACAGATAGCGCAATAAAACAAAGTGCATTGTCTGTAGGAGGCCCTGGCGCATGAATCTGTGCAGCGGGAACGACCTCGGACTACCAGGGGCAGAGAAAATCACCGCCTCATGGGGCCGGACTGTCAGGGTCAGGGAAAAATCCAATATATATCTGGTGATATCTCGGGTGCTATTAGAGATAGCTCAATGAATCAAAGTGAATTATCTGCAGGGGACCCTGGCGCATGAATCTGTGCAGCGGGAACGACCTCGGACCACCTGGGGCCGAGAAAACCACCATCTCATGGGGCCTGACACTCAGGGTCAGGGGAAAATCCAATATATATATGGGGGTATCACGGGTACTATTACAGAAAGCGCAATAAATCAAAGTGCATTGTCTGTAGGAGGCCCTGGCGCATGAATCTGTGCTGCGGGATCGACCTCGGACCACCAGTGGCCGAGAAAATCACCGTCTCATGGGGCCGGACTGTCAGGGTCAGGGAAAAATCCAGCATATATCTGGTGATATCTCGGGTGCTATTACAGATAGCGCAATAAATCAAAGTTAATTATCTGCTGGGGGGCCTGGCGCATGAATCTGTGCAGCGGGAACGACCTCGGACCACCAGGGGCCAAGAAAACCACCGTCTCATGAGGCCAGACGCTCAGGGTCACGGGAAAATCCAATATATATCTGGTGATATCTCGGGTGCTATTAGAGATAGCGCAATAAATGAAAGTGCATTGTCTGTAGGAGGCCCTGGGGCATGAATCTGTGCAGCGGGATCGACCTCGGACCACCAGGGGCCGAGAAAATCACTGTCTCATGGGGCCGGACTGTCAGGGTCAGGGAAAAATCCAAGATATATCTGGTGATATCTCGAGTGCTATTAGAGATAGCGCAATAAATCAAAGTGCAATGTGTGTAGAAGGCCCTGGGGCATGAATCTGTGCAGCGGGGACGACCTCGGACCAGCAGGGGCCGAGAAAACCACCGTCTCATGGGGTCGGACTGTCAGGGTGAGGGAAAAAACCAATATATATCTGGTGATATCTCGGGTGCTATTACAGATAGGGCAATAAATCAACGCGCATTGTCTGCAGGAGGCCCTAGCGCATGAACCTGTGCAATGGGACCCACCTCGGACCACCAAGGGCCGAGAAAACTACCGTCTCATGGGGCCGGACACCCAGGGCCAGGGAAAATGCAATATATATCTGGTGATATCTCGGGTGCTATTACAGATAGCGCAATAAATCAACGCGCATTGTCTGCAGGAGGCCCTAGCGCATGAATCTGTGCAGCGGGAACCACCTCGGACCACCAGGGGCCGAGAAAACTACCGTCTCATGGGGCCGGACACGCAGGGCCAGGGAAAATCCAATATATATCTGGTGATATCTTGGGTGCTATTAGAGGTAGCGCAATAAATCAAAGTGAATTATCTGCAGGGGGCCCTGGCGCATGAATCTGTGCAGCGGGATCGACCTCGGACCACGAGGGACCGAGAAAACCACCGTTTCATGGGGTCGGACTGTCAGGGTCAGGGAAAAATCCAATATATATCTGGTGATATCTCGGGTGCTATTAGAGATAGCGCAATAAATCAAAGTGCATTGTCTGTAGGAGGCCCTGGCGCATGAATCTGTGCAGCGGGAACGACCTCGGACCACCAGGGGCAGAGAAAATCACCGTCTCATGGGGCCGGACTGTCAGGGTCAGGGGAAAATCCAATATATATAAGGGGATATCACGGGTGCTATTACAGAAAGCGCAATAAATCAAAGTGCATTGTCTGTAGGAGGCCCTGGCGCATGAATCTGTGCAGCGGGATCGACCTCGGACCACCAGGGGCCGAGAAAATCACCGTCTCATGGGGCCGGACTGTCAGGGTCAGGGAAAAATCCAATATATATCTGGTGATATCTCGAGTGTTATTACAGATAGCGCAATAAATCAAAGTGCATTGTCTGTAGAAGGCCCTGGGGCATGAATCTGTGCAGCGGACTCGACCTCGGACCACCAGGGGTCGAGAAAATCACCGTCTCATGGGGACGGACTGTCAGGGTCAGGGGAAAATCCAATATATATCTGGTGATATCTCGGGTTCTATTACAGATAGCGCAATAAATAAAAGTGCATTGTCTGCAGGAGGCCCTGGCGCATGAATCTGTGCAGCGGGATCGACCTCGGACCACGAGGGACCGAGAAAATCATCGACACATGGGGCCGGACACTCAGGGTCAGGGAAAAATCCAATATAAATCTGGTGATATCTCGGGTACTATTACAGATAGCGAAATAAATCAAAGTGCATTGTCTGTAGGAGGCCCCGGCGCATGAATCTGTGCAGCGGGACCGACCTCGGACCACCAGCGGGCGAGAAAACCACCGTCTCATGGGACCGGACACTCAGGGTCAGGGGAAAATCCAATATATATCTGGTGATATCTCGGGTGCTATTAGAGGTAGCGCAATAAATCAAAGTGAGTTATCTGCAGGGGGCCCTGGCGCATGAATCTGTGCAGCGGGAACGACCTAGGACCACCAGGGGTCCAGAAAATCACCGTCTCATGGGGCCGGACACTCAGGGTCAGGGGAAAATACAATATATATATGGTGATATCACGGGTGCTATTACAGAAAGCGCAATAAATCAAAGTGCATTGTCTGTAGGAGGCCCTGGCGCATGAATCTGTGCTGCGGGATCGACCTCGGACCACCAGGGGCCGAGAAAATCACCGTCTGATGGGGCCGGACTGTCAGGGTCAGGGAAAAATCCAATATATATCTGGTGATATCTCGGGTGCTATTAGAGATAGCGCAATAAATCAAAGTGCATTGTCTGTAGGAGGCACTGGCGAATGAATCTGTGGCGCAGGAACGACCTCGGACCACCAGGCGCCGAGAAAACCACCGTCTCATGGGGCCGGACACTCAGGTTCAGGGGAGAATCCAATATATATATGGTGATATCTCGGGTGCTATTAGAGATAGCGCAATAAACCAAAGAGCATTGTCTGCAGGGGGCCCTGGCGCATGAATCTGTGCAGCGGGAACGACCTCGGACCACCAGGGGCCGAGGAAACTACCGTTTCATGGGGCCGGACAATCAGGGTCAGGGAAAAATCCAATATATATCTGGTGATATCTCGGGTGCTATTAGAGATAGCGCAATAAATCAAAGTGCATTGTCTGTAGGAGGCCCTGGCGCATGAATCTGTGCAGCGGGAACGACCTAGGACCACCAGGGGTCGAGAAAATCACCGTCTCATGGGGCCGGACTGTCAGGGTCAGGGAAAAATCCAATATATGTCTGGTGATATCTCGGGTGCTATTAGAGATAGCGCAATAAATCAAAGTGAATTATCTGCAGGGGGCCCTTGCGCATGAATCTGTGCAGCGGGATCGACCTCGGACCACCAGGGGCCGAGAAAATCACCGACTCATGGGACCGGACTGACAGGGTCATGTAAAAATCCAGCATATATCTGGTGATATCTCGGGTGCTATTACAGATAGCGCAATAAATCAAAGTTAATTATCTGCAGGGAGCCCTGGCGCATGAATCTGTGCAGCGGGAACGACCTCGGACCACCAGGGGCCGAGAAAACCACCGTCTCATGGGGCCGGACTGTCAGGGTCAGGGAAAAATCCAATATATATCTGGTGATATCTCGAGTGCTATTAGAGATAGCGCAATAAATCAAAGTGCATTGTCTGTAGGAGGCCCGGGGGCATGAATCTGTGCAGCGGGATCGTCCTCGCACCATCAGGGGCCGAGAAAATCACCGTCTGATGGGGCCGGACTGTCAGGGTCAGGGAAAAATCCAATATATATCTGGTGATATCTCGGGTGCAATTAGAGATAGCGCAATAAATCAAAGTGCATTGTCTGTAGGAGGCACTGGCGAATGAATCTGTGGCGCAGGAACGACCTCGGACCACCAGGCGCCGAGAAAACCACCGTCTCATGGGGCCGGACACTCAGGTTCAGGGGAGAATCCAATATATATATGGTGATATCTCGGGTGCTATTACAGATAGCGCAATAAATCAAAGTGCATTGTCTGTAGGAGGCCCTGGCGCATGAATCTGAGCAGCGGGGTCGACCTCGGACCAGGAGGGACCGAGAAATCCATCGATACATGGGGCCGGACTGTCAGGGTCATGTAAAAATCCAATATATATCTGGTGATATCTCGGGTGCTATTAGAGATAGCGCAATAAATCAAAGTGCATTGACTGTAGGAGGACCTGGCGCATGAATCTGTGCAGCGGGATCAATCCCGGACCACCAGGGGCCGAGAAAATCACCGTTTCATGGGGCCGGGCTGTCAGGGTCAAGGAAAAATCCAATATATATCTGGTGATATCTCGGGTGATATTAGAGATAGCGCAATAAATCAAAGTGCATTGTCTGTAGGAGGCCCTGGCGCATGAATCTATGCAGCGGGAACGACCTCGGACCGCCAGGCGTCGGGAAAATTACAGATATTTGGAATCCGTTACCCAAGGTCATGTAAAAATCCAGCATATATCTGGTGATATCTCGGGTGCTATTACAGATAGCGCAATAAATCAAAGTGCATTGACTGTAAGAGGCCCTGGCTCATGAATCTGTGCAGCGGGATCGACCTCGGACCACCAGGGGCCGAGAAAACCACCGTCTCATGGGGCCGGACTGTCAGGGTCAGGGAAAAATCCAATATAAATCTGGTGATATCTCGGGTGCTATTCCAGATAGCCCAATAAATCAAAGTGCATTGTCTGCAGGAGGGCCTGGCGCATGAATCTGTGCAGCGGGAACGACCTCGGACCACCAGGGGCCGAGAAAACCACCGTCCCATGGGGTCGGACACTCAGGGTCAGGGAAAAATCCAATATAAATCTGGTGATATCTCGGGTGCTATTACAGATAGCGCAATAAAACAAAGTGCATTGTCTGTAGGAGGCCCTGGCGCATGAATCTGAGCAGCGGGGTCGACCTCGGACCAGGAGGGACCGAGAAATCCATCGACACATGGGGCCGGACTGTCAGGGTCATGTAAAAATGCAATATATATCTGGTGATATCTCGGGTGCTATTAGAGATAGCGCAATAAATCAAAGTGCATTGTCTGTAGGAGGCCCTGGCGCATGTATCTGTGCAGCGGGTTCGACCTCGGACCACCAGGGGCCGAGAAAACCACCGGCTCATGGGGCCGGACAGTCAGGGTCAGGGAAAAATCCAATATATATCTGGTGATATCTCGGGTGCTATTAGAGATAGCGCAATAAATCGAAGTGCATTGTCTGTAGGAGGCCCTGGCGCATGAATCTGTGCAGCGGGATCGACCTCGGACCACCAAGGGCCGAGAAAATCACCGTCTCATGGGGCCGGACTGTCAGGGTCACGGAAAAATCCAATGTATATCTGGTGGTATCTCGGGTGCTATTAGAGATAGCGCAATAAACCAAAGTGAATTATCTATAGGAGGCCCTGGCGCATGAATCTGTGCAGCGGGAACGACCTCGGACCACCAGGGGCCGACAAAACCACCGTCTCGTGGGGCCGGACACTCAGGGTCAGGGGAAAATCCAATATATATCTGGTGATATCTCGGGTGCTATTACACAGAGCGCTATAAATCAAAGTGCATTGTCTGCAGGAGGCCCTGGCGCATGAATCGGTGCAGCGGGAACGACCTCGGACCACCAGGGGCCGAGAAAACCACCGTCTCATGGGGCCGGACTGTCAGGGTCAGGGAAAAATCCAATATAAATCTGGTGATATCTCGGGTGCCATTTCAGATAGCGCAATAAATCAAAGTGCATTGTCTGCAGGAGGCCCTGGCGCATGAATCTGTGCAGCGGGAACGACCTCGGACCACCAGGGGCCGAGAAAACCACCGTCTCATGGGGTCGGACACTCAGGGTCAGGGAAAAATCCAATATATATCTGGTGATATCTCGGGTGATATTAGAGATGCCGCAATAAATCAAAGTGCATTGTCTGCAGAAGGCCCTGGCGCATGAGTCTGTGCAGCGGGAACGACCTCGGACCACCAGGGGCCGAGAAAACCACCGTCTCATGGGGTCGGACACTCAGGGTCGGGGAAAAATCCAATATATATCTGGTGATATCTCGGGTGCTATTAGAGATAGCGAAATAAATCAAAGTTAATTATCTGCATGGGGCCCTGGCGCATGAATCTGTGCAGCGGGAACGACCTCGGTCCACCAGGGGCCGAGAAAACCACCGACACATGGGGCCGGACACTCAGGGTCGGGGAAAAATTCAATATATATCTGGTGATTTCGCGGGTGCTCTTACAGACAGCGCAATAAATCAAAGTGCATTGTCTGTAGGAGGCCCTGGCGCCTGAATCTGTGCAGCGGGAACGACCTCGGACCACCAGGGGCCGAGAAAACCACCGTCTCATGGGGTCGGACACTCAGGGTCGGGGAAAAATCCAATATATATCTGGTGATATCTCGGGTGCTATTAGAGATAGCGCAATAAATCAAAGTTAATTATCTGCATGGGGCCCTGGCGCATGAATCTGTGCAGCGGGAACGACCTCGGACCAGCAGGGGCCGAGAAAACCACCGTCTCATGGGGCCGGACTGTCAGGCTCAGGGAAAAATCCGATATATATCTGGTGATATCTCGGGTGCTATTAGAGATAGCGCAATAAATCAAAGTTAATTATCTGCATGGGGCCCTGGCGCATGAATCTGTGCAGCGGGAACGACCTCGGACCACCAGGGGCCGAGAAAATTACAGATATTCGGAATCCGTCACCCAAGGACATGTAAAAATCCAGCATATATCTGGTGATATCTCGGGTGCAGGATGCCCTGGCGCCTGAATCTGTGCAGCGGGAACGACCTCGGACCACGAGGGACCGAGAAAACCACCGTCTCATGCGGCCGGACCCTCAGGTTCAGGGGAAAATACAATATATATCTGGTGATATCTCGGGTGCTATTTCAGATAGCTCTATAAATCAAAGTGCATTGTCTGCAGGAGGCCCTGGCGCATGAATCTGTGCAGCGGGAACGACCTCGGACCACCAGGGGCCGACAAAATCACCATCTCATGGGGCCGGACCCTCAGGTTCAGGGGAAAATCCAATATATATCTGGTGATATCTCGGGTGCTATTTCAGATAGCGCTATAAATCAAAGTGCATTGTCTGCAGGAGGCCCTGGCGCATGAATCTGTGCAGCGGGAACGACCTCGGACCACCAGGGGCCGAGAAAACCACCGTCTCATGGGGTCGGACACTCAGGGTCGGGGAAAAATCCAATATATATCTGGTGATATCTCGGGTGCTATTATAGATAGCACAATAAACCAAAGTGATTTATCTATAGGAGGCCCTGGCGCATGAATCTGTGCAGCGGGATCGACCTCGGACCACCAGGGGCCGACAAAATCACCGTCTCATGGGGCCGGACACTCAGGTTCAGGGGAAAGTCCAATATATATCTGGTGATATCTCGGGTGCTATTATAGATAGCGTAATAAACCAAAGTGAACTATCTATAGGAGGCCCTGGCGAATGAATCTGTGAAGCGGGAACGACCTCGGACCACCAGGGGCCGAGAAAATTACCGTCCCATGGGGCCGGACTGTCAGGGTCACGGAAAAATCCAATGTATATCTGGTGGTATCTCGGGTGCTATTAGAGATAGCGCAATAAACCAAAGTGAATTATCTATAGGAGGCCCTGGCGCATGAATCTGTGCAGCGGGAACGACCTCGGACCACCAGGGGCCGACAAAACCACCGTCTCGTGGGGCCGGACACTCAGGGTCAGGGGAAAATCCAATATATATCTGGTGATATCTCGGGTGCTATTACACAGAGCGCTATAAATCAAAGTGCATTGTCTGCAGGAGGCCCTGGCGCATGAATCGGTGCAGCGGGAACGACCTCGGACCACCAGGGGCCGAGAAAACCACCGTCTCATGGGGCCGGACTGTCAGGGTCAGGGAAAAATCCAATATAAATCTGGTGATATCTCGGGTGCCATTTCAGATAGCGCAATAAATCAAAGTGCATTGTCTGCAGGAGGCCCTGGCGCATGAATCTGTGCAGCGGGAACGACCTCGGACCACCAGGGGCCGAGAAAACCACCGTCTCATGGGGTCGGACACTCAGGGTCAGGGAAAAATCCAATATAAATCTGGTGATATCTCGGGTGCTATTACAGATAGCGCAATAAATCAAAGTGCTTTGTCTGTAGGAGGCCCTGGCGCATGAATCTGAGCAGCGGGGTCGACCTCGGACCAGGAGGGACCGAGAAATCCATCAACACATGGGGCCGGACTGTCAGGGTCATGTAAAAATCCAATATATATCTGGTGATATCTCGGGTGATATTAGAGATAGCGCAATAAATCAAAGTTAATTATCTGCATGGGGCCCTGGCGCATGAATCTGTGCAGCGGGAACGACCTCGGACCAGCAGGGGCCGAGAACACCCCCGTCTCATGGGGTCGGACACTCAGGGTCAGGGAAAAATCCAATATATATCTGGTGATATCTCGGGTGCTATTACAGATAGCGCAATAAATCAAAGTGCATTGTCTGTAGGAGGCCCTGGCGCATGAATCTGTGCAGCGGGAACGACCTCGGACCACCATGGGCCGAGAACACCACCGTTTCATGGGGTCGGACACTCAGGGTCAGGGGAAAATCCAATATATTTCTGGTGATATCTCGGGTGCTATTAGAGATAGCGCAGTAAACCAAAGTAAATTATCTGCAGGGGGCCCTGGCGCATGAATCTGTGCAGCGGGATCGACCTCGGACCACCAGGGGCCGAGAAAATCACCGTCTCATGGGGCCGGACTGTCAGGCTCAGGGAAAAATCCGATATATATCTGGTGATATCTCGGGTGCTATTAGAGATAGCGCAATAAACCAAAGTGAATTATCTATAGGAGGCCCTGGCGCATGAATCTGTGCAGCGGGAACGACCTCGGACCACCAGGGGCCGACAAAACCACCGTCTCGTGGGGCCGGACACTCAGGGTCAGGGGAAAATCCAATATATATCTGGTGATATCTCGGGTGCTATTACACAGAGCGCTATAAATCAAAGTGCATTGTCTGCAGGAGGCACTGGCGCATGAATCGGTGCAGCGGGAACGACCTCGGACCAGCAGGGGCCGAGAAAACCACCGTCTCATGGGGCCGGACTGTCAGGCTCAGGGAAAGATCCAATATATATCTGGTGATATCTCGGGTGCTATTAGAGATAGCGCAATAAATAAAAGAGCATTGTCTGTAGGAGGCCCTGGCCCATGAATCTGTGCAGCGGGATCGACCTCGGACCACCAGGGGCCGAGAAAACCAGCGTCTCATGTGGCCGGGCTGTCAGGGCCAGGGAAAAATCCAATATAAATCTGGTGATATCTCGGGTGCTATTACAGATAGCGCAATAAATCAAAGTGCATTGTCTGTAGGAGGCACTGGCGAATGAATCTGTGCAGCAAGAACTACCTCGGACCACCAGGGGCCGAGAAAATTACAGATATTCGGAATCCGTCACCCAAGGTCATGTAAAAATCCAGCATATATCTGGTGATATCTCGGGTGCAGGATGCCCTGGCGCCTGAATCTGTGCAGCGGGAACGACCTCGGACCACCAGGGGCCAACAAAACCACCGTCTCATGGGGCCGGACACTCAGGGTCAGGGGAAAATCCAATATATATCTGGTGATATCTCGGGTGCTATTAGAGATAGCGCAATAAATCAAAGTTAATTTTCTGCATGGAGCCCTGGCGCATGAATCTGTTCAGCGGGAACGACCTCGGACCAGCAGGGGCCGAGAACACCACCGTCTCATGGGGTCGGACACTCAGGGTCAGGGGAAAATCCAATATATTTCTGGTGATATCTCGGGTGCTATTAGAGATAGCGCAATAAATCAAAGTGCATTGTCTGCAGGAGGCCCTGGCGCATGAATCTGTGCAGCGGGAACGACCTCGGACCACCAGGGGCCGAGAAAACCACAGTCTCATGGGGCCGGACACTCAGGGTCAGGGGAAAATCAAATATATATCTGGTGATATCTCAGGTGCTATTAGATACAGCGCAATAAATCAAAGTGCATTATCTGCAGGAGGCCCTGGCGCATGAATCTGGGTAGCGGGGACGACCTCGGATCACCAGGGGCCGAGAAAACTGCAGTCTCATAGGGCCGGACACTCAGGGTCTGGGGAAAATCCAATATATATCTGGTGATATCGCGGGTCCTATTACAGATAGCGAAATAAACCAAAGTCAATTATCTGCAGGAGGCCCTGGCGCATGAATCTGTGCAGCGGGAACGACCTCGGTCCACCAGGAGCCGAGAAAACCACCGTCTCATGGGGCTGGTCACTCAGGGTGAGGGAAATATCCAATATATATCTGGTGATATCTCGGGTGCTATTAGAGATAGCGCAATAAACGAAAGTGAATTATCTCCAGGAGGCCCTGGCGCATGAATCTGTGCAGCGGGAACGACCTCGGAACACCAGGGGCCGAAAAACCACCGTCTCATGGGGCCGGACACTCAGGGTCAGGGAAAAATCCAATATATATCTGGTGATATCTCGCGTGCTATTAGAGATAGCGCAATAAACCAAGTGAGTTATCTGCAGGAGGCCCTGTCGCCTGAATCTGTGCAGCGGGAACGACCTCGGACCACCAGGGGCCGAAAAAACCACAGTCTCATGGGGCCGGACACTCAGGGTCAGGGGAAAATCCAATATATATCTGGTGATATCTCGGGTGCTATTAGAGATAGCGCAATAAACCAAAGTGAATTATCTGCAGGAGGCCCTGGCGCATGCATCTGTGCAGCGGGAACGACCTCGCACCACCAGGGGCCGAGAAAACCACAGTCTCATGGGGCCGGACACTCAGGGTCAGGGGAAAATCCAATATATATCTGGTGATATCGCGGGTCCTATTACAGATAGCGAAATAAACCAAAGTCAATTATCTGCAGGAGGCCCTGGCGCATGAATCTGTGCAGCGGGAACGACCTCGGTCCACCAGGAGCCGAGAAAACCACCGTCTCATGGGGCTGGACACTCAGGGTGAGGGAAATATCCAATATATATCTGGTGATATCTCGGGTGCTATTAGAGATAGCGCAATAAACGAAAGTGAATTATCTCCAGGAGGCCCTGGCGCATGAATCTGTGCAGCGGGAACGACCTCGGAACACCAGGGGCCGAGAAAACCACCGTCTCATGGGGCCGGACACTCAGGGTCAGGGAAAAATCCAATATATATCTGGTGATATCTCGCGTGCTATTAGAGATAGTGCAATAAACCAAGTGAGTTATCTGCAGGAGGTCCTGGCGTCTGAATCTGTGCAGCGGGAACGACCTCGGACCACCAGGGGCCGAAAAAACCACCGTCTCATGGGGCCGGACACTCTGGGTCAGGGAAAAATCCAATACATAAGTGGTGATATCCCGGGTGCTATTACAGAGAGCGCAATAAATCAAATTGCATTGTCTGTAGGAGGCCGTGGCGCATGAATCTGGGCAGCGGGAACGACCTCGGACCACCAGGGGCCGAGAAGACCACCGTCTCATGGGGCAGGCCACTCAGGGTCAGGGGAAAGTCCAATATGTATCTGGTGATATCTCGGGTGCTATTAGAGATAGCGCAATAAACCAAAGTGAATTATCTGCAGGAGGCCCTGGCGCATGCATCTGTGCAGCAGGAACGACCTCGGACCACCAGGGGCCGAGAAAACCACAGTCTCATGTTGCCGGACACTCTGGTTCAGGGAAAAATCCAATATATACGTAGTGATATCTCGGGTGCTATTACAGATAGCGCAATAAATCAAAGTGCATTGTCTGTAGGAGGCCCTGGCGCATGAATCTGTGCAGCGGGAACGACCTCGGACCACCAGGGGCCGAGAAAACTACAGTCTCATTCGGCCGGACACTCAGGGTCTGGGGAAAATCCAATATATATCTGGTGATATCTCGGGTCCTATTACAGATAGCGAAATAAATCAAAGTGCATTGTCTGTAGGAGGCCCTGGCGCATGAATGTGGCCAGCGGGAACGGCCTCGGTCCACCATGGGCCGAGAAAACCACCGCCTCATGGGGCCGGACACTCAGGGACAGTGAAAAATCCAATATATATCTAGTGATATCTCGGGTGCTATTACAGATAGCGCAATAAACCAAAGTGCATTGTCTGTAGGAGGCCCTGGCGCATGAATCTGGGCCACGGGAACGACCTCGGACAACCATCGGCAGAGGAAACCACAGTCTCATGGGGCCGGACACTCAGGGTCATGGGAAAATCCAATATATATCTGGTGATATCTCGGGTGCTATTAGAGAGAGCGCGATATATCAAAGTGCATTGTCTGCAGGAGGCCCTAGCGCATGAATCTGTGCAGCGAGATCGATCTCGGACCACCAGGGGCCGAGAAAACCACCGACACATGGGGCCGGGCACTCAGGGTCAGGGAAAAATCCACTATATATCTGGTGATATCTCGGGTTCTATAACAGATAGCGCGATAAATCAAAGGGCATTGTCTGCAGGAGGCCCTAGCGCATGAATCTGTGCAGCGGGAACGACCTCGGACCACCAGGGGCCGAAAAAACCACCGTCTCATGGGGCCGGACACTCTGGGTCAGGGAAAAATCCAATACATAAGTGGTGATATCCCGGGTGCTATTACAGAGAGCGCAATAAATCAAAGTGCATTGTCTGTAGGAGGCCCTGGCGCATGAACCTGTGCAGTGGGAACGACCTCGGACCACCAGGTGCCGAGGAAACCACAGTCTCATGGGGCCGGACACTCAGGGTCAGGGGAAAATCCAATATATATCTGGTGATATCTCGGGTGCTATTACAGATAGCGCAATAAATCAAAGTGCATTGTCTGTAGGAGGCCCTGGCGCATGAATCTGTGCAGCGGGAACGACCTCGGACCACCATGGGCCGAGAACACCACCGTTTCATGGGGTCGGACACTCAGGGTCAGGGGAAAATCCAATATATTTCTGGTGATATCTCGGGTGCTATTAGAGATAGCGCAGTAAACCAAAGTAAATTATCTGCAGGGGGCCCTGGCGCATGAATCTGTGCAGCGGGATCGACCTCGGACCACCAGGGGCCGAGAAAATCACCGTCTCATGGGGCCGGACTGTCAGGCTCAGGGAAAAATCCGATATATATCTGGTGATATCTCGGGTGCTATTAGAGATAGCGCAATAAACCAAAGTGAATTATCTATAGGAGGCCCTGGCGCATGAATCTGTGCAGCGGGAACGACCTCGGACCACCAGGGGCCGACAAAACCACCGTCTCGTGGGGCCGGACACTCAGGGTCAGGGGAAAATCCAATATATATCTGGTGATATCTCGGGTGCTATTACACAGAGCGCTATAAATCAAAGTGCATTGTCTGCAGGAGGCACTGGCGCATGAATCGGTGCAGCGGGAACGACCTCGGACCAGCAGGGGCCGAGAAAACCACCGTCTCATGGGGCCGGACTGTCAGGCTCAGGGAAAGATCCAATATATATCTGGTGATATCTCGGGTGCTATTAGAGATAGCGCAATAAATAAAAGAGCATTGTCTGTAGGAGGCCCTGGCCCATGAATCTGTGCAGCGGGATCGACCTCGGACCACCAGGGGCCGAGAAAACCAGCGTCTCATGTGGCCGGGCTGTCAGGGCCAGGGAAAAATCCAATATAAATCTGGTGATATCTCGGGTGCTATTACAGATAGCGCAATAAATCAAAGTGCATTGTCTGTAGGAGGCACTGGCGAATGAATCTGTGCAGCAAGAACTACCTCGGACCACCAGGGGCCGAGAAAATTACAGATATTCGGAATCCGTCACCCAAGGTCATGTAAAAATCCAGCATATATCTGGTGATATCTCGGGTGCAGGATGCCCTGGCGCCTGAATCTGTGCAGCGGGAACGACCTCGGACCACCAGGGGCCAACAAAACCACCGTCTCATGGGGCCGGACACTCAGGGTCAGGGGAAAATCCAATATATATCTGGTGATATCTCGGGTGCTATTAGAGATAGCGCAATAAATCAAAGTTAATTTTCTGCATGGAGCCCTGGCGCATGAATCTGTTCAGCGGGAACGACCTCGGACCAGCAGGGGCCGAGAACACCACCGTCTCATGGGGTCGGACACTCAGGGTCAGGGGAAAATCCAATATATTTCTGGTGATATCTCGGGTGCTATTAGAGATAGCGCAATAAATCAAAGTGCATTGTCTGCAGGAGGCCCTGGCGCATGAATCTGTGCAGCGGGAACGACCTCGGACCACCAGGGGCCGAGAAAACCACAGTCTCATGGGGCCGGACACTCAGGGTCAGGGGAAAATCAAATATATATCTGGTGATATCTCAGGTGCTATTAGATACAGCGCAATAAATCAAAGTGCATTATCTGCAGGAGGCCCTGGCGCATGAATCTGGGTAGCGGGGACGACCTCGGATCACCAGGGGCCGAGAAAACTGCAGTCTCATAGGGCCGGACACTCAGGGTCTGGGGAAAATCCAATATATATCTGGTGATATCGCGGGTCCTATTACAGATAGCGAAATAAACCAAAGTCAATTATCTGCAGGAGGCCCTGGCGCATGAATCTGTGCAGCGGGAACGACCTCGGTCCACCAGGAGCCGAGAAAACCACCGTCTCATGGGGCTGGTCACTCAGGGTGAGGGAAATATCCAATATATATCTGGTGATATCTCGGGTGCTATTAGAGATAGCGCAATAAACGAAAGTGAATTATCTCCAGGAGGCCCTGGCGCATGAATCTGTGCAGCGGGAACGACCTCGGAACACCAGGGGCCGAAAAACCACCGTCTCATGGGGCCGGACACTCAGGGTCAGGGAAAAATCCAATATATATCTGGTGATATCTCGCGTGCTATTAGAGATAGCGCAATAAACCAAGTGAGTTATCTGCAGGAGGCCCTGTCGCCTGAATCTGTGCAGCGGGAACGACCTCGGACCACCAGGGGCCGAAAAAACCACAGTCTCATGGGGCCGGACACTCAGGGTCAGGGGAAAATCCAATATATATCTGGTGATATCTCGGGTGCTATTAGAGATAGCGCAATAAACCAAAGTGAATTATCTGCAGGAGGCCCTGGCGCATGCATCTGTGCAGCGGGAACGACCTCGCACCACCAGGGGCCGAGAAAACCACAGTCTCATGGGGCCGGACACTCAGGGTCAGGGGAAAATCCAATATATATCTGGTGATATCGCGGGTCCTATTACAGATAGCGAAATAAACCAAAGTCAATTATCTGCAGGAGGCCCTGGCGCATGAATCTGTGCAGCGGGAACGACCTCGGTCCACCAGGAGCCGAGAAAACCACCGTCTCATGGGGCTGGACACTCAGGGTGAGGGAAATATCCAATATATATCTGGTGATATCTCGGGTGCTATTAGAGATAGCGCAATAAACGAAAGTGAATTATCTCCAGGAGGCCCTGGCGCATGAATCTGTGCAGCGGGAACGACCTCGGAACACCAGGGGCCGAGAAAACCACCGTCTCATGGGGCCGGACACTCAGGGTCAGGGAAAAATCCAATATATATCTGGTGATATCTCGCGTGCTATTAGAGATAGTGCAATAAACCAAGTGATTTATCTGCAGGAGGTCCTGGCGTCTGAATCTGTGCAGCGGGAACGACCTCGGACCACCAGGGGCCGAAAAAACCACCGTCTCATGGGGCCGGACACTCTGGGTCAGGGAAAAATCCAATACATAAGTGGTGATATCCCGGGTGCTATTACAGAGAGCGCAATAAATCAAATTGCATTGTCTGTAGGAGGCCGTGGCGCATGAATCTGGGCAGCGGGAACGACCTCGGACCACCAGGGGCCGAGAAGACCACCGTCTCATGGGGCAGGCCACTCAGGGTCAGGGGAAAGTCCAATATGTATCTGGTGATATCTCGGGTGCTATTAGAGATAGCGCAATAAACCAAAGTGAATTATCTGCAGGAGGCCCTGGCGCATGCATCTGTGCAGCAGGAACGACCTCGGACCACCAGGGGCCGAGAAAACCACAGTCTCATGTTGCCGGACACTCTGGGTCAGGGAAAAATCCAATATATACGTAGTGATATCTCGGGTGCTATTACAGATAGCGCAATAAATCAAAGTGCATTGTCTGTAGGAGGCCCTGGCGCATGAATCTGTGCAGCGGGAACGACCTCGGACCACCAGGGGCCGAGAAAACTACAGTCTCATTCGGCCGGACACTCAGGGTCTGGGGAAAATCCAATATATATCTGGTGATATCTCGGGTCCTATTACAGATAGCGAAATAAATCAAAGTGCATTGTCTGTAGGAGGCCCTGGCGCATGAATGTGGCCAGCGGGAACGGCCTCGGTCCACCATGGGCCGAGAAAACCACCGCCTCATGGGGCCGGACACTCAGGGACAGTGAAAAATCCAATATATATCTAGTGATATCTCGGGTGCTATTACAGATAGCGCAATAAACCAAAGTGCATTGTCTGTAGGAGGCCCTGGCGCATGAATCTGGGCCACGGGAACGACCTCGGACAACCATCGGCAGAGGAAACCACAGTCTCATGGGGCCGGACACTCAGGGTCATGGGAAAATCCAATATATATCTGGTGATATCTCGGGTGCTATTAGAGAGAGCGCGATATATCAAAGTGCATTGTCTGCAGGAGGCCCTAGCGCATGAATCTGTGCAGCGAGATCGATCTCGGACCACCAGGGGCCGAGAAAACCACCGACACATGGGGCCGGGCAATCAGGGTCAGGGAAAAATCCACTATATATCTGGTGATATCTCGGGTTCTATAACAGATAGCGCGATAAATCAAAGGGCATTGTCTGCAGGAGGCCCTAGCGCATGAATCTGTGCAGCGGGAACGACCTCGGACCACCAGGGGCCGAAAAAACCACCGTCTCATGGGGCCGGACACTCTGGGTCAGGGAAAAATCCAATACATAAGTGGTGATATCCCGGGTGCTATTACAGAGAGCGCAATAAATCAAAGTGCATTGTCTGTAGGAGGCCCTGGCGCATGAACCTGTGCAGTGGGAACGACCTCGGACCACCAGGTGCCGAGGAAACCACAGTCTCATGGGGCCGGACACTCAGGGTCAGGGGAAAATCCAATATATATCTGGTGATATCTCGGGTGCTATTAGAGGTAGCGCAATAAACCAAAGTGAATTATCTGCAGGAGGCCCTGGCGCATGATTCTGTACAGCGGGAACGACCTCGGACAGCCAGGGGCCGAGAAAACCACCGTCTCATGGGGCCGGACACTCAGGGTCAGTGAAAAATACAATATATATCTGGTGATATCTCGGGTGCTATTACATATGGCGCAATAAATCAAAGTGCATTGTCTGTAGGAGGCCCTTGCGCATGAATCTGTACAGTGGGAACGACCTCGGACCTCCAGGGGCCGAGAAAACCACCGTCTCATGGGGCCGGACACTCAGGGTCAGGGAAAAATCCAATATATATCTGGTGATATCTCGGGTGCTATTAGAGATAGCGCAATAAGCCAAAGTGAATTATCTGCAGGAGGCCCTGTCGCGTGCATCTGTGCAGCGGGAACGACCTCGGACCACCAGGGGCCGAGAAAACCACCGTCTCATGGGGCCGGACTCTCAGGGTCAGGGAAAAATCCAATATATATCTCATGATATCTCGGGTGCTGTTAGAGAGAGCGCCATATATCAAAGTGCATTGTCTGCAGGAGGCCCTACGGCATGAATCTGTGCAGCGAGATCGATCTCGGACCACCAGGGGCCGAGAAAACCACCGACACATGGGGCCGGGCACTCAGGGTCAGGGAAAAATCCAATATATATCTGGTGATATCTCGGGTTCTATTACAGATAGCGCGATAAATCAAAGGGCATTGTCTGCAGGAGGCCCTGGCGCATGAATCTATGCAGCAGCAACGACCTCGGACCACCAGGGGCCAAGAGAATTACAGATTTTCGGTATCCGTCACCCAAGGTCATGAATAAATTCAGCATATATCTGGTGATATCTCGGGTGCTATTAGAGATAGCGCAATAAATCAACGTGCATTGTCTATAGGAGGCCCTGGCGCATCAGCCTGTGCAGTGGGAACGACCTCGGACCACCAGGGGCCGAGGAAACCACCGTCTCATGGCGCCGGACACTCAGGGTCAGGGAAAAATCCAATATATATCTGGTGATATCTCGGGTGCTATTAGAGATAGCGCAATAACTCAAAGTGCTTTGTCTGTAGGAGGCCCTGGCGCATGAATCTGGGCAGCGGAAACGACCTCGGACCACCAGGGGCCGAGAAAACCACAGTCTAATGGAGCCGTACACTCAGGGTCAGGGGAAAATCCAATATATATCTCGTGATATCTCGCGTGCTATTAGAGATAGCGCAATAAACCAAGTGAGTTATCTGCAGGAGGCCCTGGCGCCTGAATCTGTGCAGCGGGAACGACCTCGGACCACCAGGGGCCGAAAAAACCACAGTCTCATGGGGCCGGACACTCAGGGTCAGGGGAATATCCAATATATATCTGGTGATATCTCGGGTGCTATTAGAGATAGCGCAATAAACCAAAGTGAATTATCTGCAGGAGGCCCTGGCGCATGCATCTGTGCAGCGGGAACGACCTCGGACCACCAGGGGCCGAGAAAACCACCGTCTCATGGGGCCGGACACTCTGGGTCAGGGAAAAATCCAATATATATGTGGTGATATCCCGGGTGCTATTACAGATAGCGCAATAAATCAAAGTGCATTGTATATAGGAGGCCCTGGCGCATGAATCTGTGCAGCGGGAACGACCTCGGAACACCAGGGGCCGAGAAAACTACAGTCTCATAGGTCCGGACACTCAGGGTCTGGGGAAAATCCAATATATATCTGGTGATATCGCGGGTCCTATTACAGATAGCGAAATAAACCAAAGTCAATTATCTGCAGGAGGCCCTGGCGCAAGAATCTGTGCAGCGGGAACGACCTCGGACCACCAGGCGCCGAGAAAACCACCGTCTCATGGGGCCGGACACTCAGGGTCAGGGAAAAATGCAATATATATCTGGTGATATGTCGGGTGCTATTACAGATAGCGCAATACATCAAAGTGCATTGTCTGGAGGAGGCCCTGGCGCATGAATCTGGGTAGCGGGGACGACCTCGGACCACCAGGGGCCGAGAAAACCACAGTCTAATGGAGCCGGACACTCAGGGTCAGGGGAAAATCCAATATATATCTGGTGATATCTCGGGTGCTATTAGAGATAGCGCAATAAACCAAAGTGAATTATCTGCAGGAGGCCCTGGCGCATGAATCTGTAAACCGGGAACGACCTCGGACCACCAGGGGCCGAGAAAACCACAGTCTCATGGGGCCGGACACTCAGGGTCAGGGGAAAATCCAATATATATCTGGTGATATCTCGCGTGCTATTAGAGATAGCGCAATAAACCAAGTGAGTTATCTGCAGGAGGCCCTGGCGCCTGAATCTGTGCAGCGGGAACGACCTCGGACCACCAGGGGCCGAAAAAACCACAGTCTCATGGGGCCGGACACTCAGGGTCAGGGGAAAATCCAATATATATCTGGTGATATCTCGGGTGCTATTAGAGATAGCGCAATAAACCAAAGTGAATTATCTGCAGCAGGCCCTGGCGCATGCATCTGTGCAGCGGGAACGACCTCGGACCACCAGGGGCTGAGACAACCACAGTCTCATGGGGCTGAGAACTCATGGTCAGGGAAAAATCCAATATATATCTGGTGATATCTCGGGTGCTATTACAGATAGCGCAATAAACCAAAGTGTGTTATCTGCAAGAGGCCCTGGCACATGAATCTGTGCAGCGGGAACGACATCGGATCACCAGGGGCCGAGAAAGCCACCATCTCATGGGGCCGGACACTCAGGGTCAGCGGAAAATCCAATATATATCTGGTGATATCTCGGGTGCTATTACAGATAGCGCAATAAACCAAAGTGCATTGTCTGTAGGAGGCCCTGGCGCACGAATCTGTGCAGCGGGAACGACCTCGGACCACCGGGGGCCGAGAAAAACACCGTCTCATGGGGCCGGACGCTCAGGGTCAGTGAAAAGTCCAATATATATCTAGTGATATCTCGGGTGCTATTACAGATAGCGCAATAAATCAAACTGCATTGTCTGTAGGAGGCCCTGGCGCATGAATCTGTGCAGCGGGAACGACCTCGGACCACCAGGGTCCGAGAAAACCACAGTCTCATGGGGCCGGACACTCGGGGTCAGGGAAAAATCCAATATATATCTGGTGATATCTTGGGTTCTATTAGAGATAGCGCAATAAATCGAAGTGAATTATCTGCAGGAGGCCCTGGCGCATGAATCTGTGCAGCGGGAACGACCTCGGACCACCAGGGGCCGAGACAACCACCGTCTCATGGGGCCGGACATTCAGGGTCAGGGTAAGGTCCAATATATATCTGGTGATATCTCGGGTGCTATTACAGATAGCGCAATAAACCGAAGTGCATTGTCTGTAGGAGGCCGTGGCGCATGAATCTGTACAGCGGGAACGACCTCGGACCACCAGGGGTCGAGACAACCACCGTCTCATGGGGCCGGACATTCAGGGTCGGGGTAAAGTCCAATATATATCTGGTGATATCTCGGGTGCTATTACAGATAGCGCAATAAATCAAAGTGCATTGTCTGTAGGAGGCCCTGGCGCATGAATCTGTGCAGCGGGAACGACCTCGGACAACCATCGGCAGAAAAAACCACAGCCTCATGGGGTCGGACACTCAGGGTCAGGAAAAAATCCAATATATATCTATTGATATCTCGGGTACTATTAGAGATAGCGCAATAAACCAAAGTGAATTATCTGCAGGAGGCACTGGCGCATGAATCTGTGCAGCGGGAACGTCCTCGGACCTCCAGGGGCCGAGACAACCACCGTCTCATGTGGCCGGACACTCAGGGTCATGGTAAAATCCAATATATATCTGGTGATATCTCTGGTGCTATTACAGATAGCGCAATAAATAAAAGTGCATTGTCTGTAGGATGCCGTGGCGCATGAATCTGCGCAGCGGGAACGACCTCGGACCACCAGGGGCCGAGAAAACCACAGTCTCATGGGGCCGGACACTCATGGTCAGGGGAAAATCCAATATATATCTGGTGATATCTCGGGTGCTATTACAGATAGCGCAATAAATCAAAGTGCATTGTCTGCAAGAGGCCCTGTTGCATGAATCTGTGCAGCGGGAACGACCTCGGACCACCATCGGCAGAGAAAACCACAGTCTCATGGGGCCGGACACTCAGGGTCAGGGAAAAATCCTATATATATCTGGTGATATCTCGGGTGCTATTAGAGATAGCGCAGTAATCCAAAGTGAATTATCTGCGGGAGGCACTGGCGCATGAATCTGTGCAGCGGGAACGTCCGCGGACCACCAGGGGCCGAAAAAACCACTGACACATGGGCCCGGACTCTCAGGGTCAGGCATAAATCTAATATATATCTGGTGATATCTCGGGTGCTATTGCAGATAGCGCAATAAACCAACGTGCATTGTCTGTAGGAGGCCCTGGCGCATGAATCTGTGCAGCGGGAACGACCTGGGACCACCAGGGGCCGAGAAAACCACAGTCTCATGGGGCCGAGTACTCATGGTCAGGGAAAAATCCAATATATATCTGGTGATATCTCGGGTGCTATTACAGATAGCGCAATAAACCAAAGTGAGTTATCTGCAAGAGGCCCTGGCACATGAATCTGTGCAGCGGGAACGACATCGGACAACCGGGGGCCGAGAAAAACACCGTCTCATGGGGCCGGACGCTCAGGGTCAGTGAAAAATAAAATATATATCTGGTGATATCTCGGGTGCTATTACAGATAGCGCAATAAATCAAACTGCATTGTCTGTAGGAGGCCCTGGCGCATGAATCTGTGCAGCGGGAACGACCTCGGACCACCAGGGTCCGAGAAAATCACAGTCTCATGGGGCCGGACACTCAGGGTCAGGGGAATATCCAATATGTATCTGGTGATATGTCCGGTGCTATTAGAGATAGCGCAATAAACCAAACAGAATTATCTGCAGGAGGCCCTGGCGCATGTATCTGTGCAACGGGAACGACCTCGGACCACCAGGGGCCGAGAAAACCACAGTCTCATGGGGCCGGACACTCAGGGTCTGGGAAAAATCCAATATATATCTGGTGATATCTTGGGTGCTATCACAGATAGCGCAATAAATCAAAGTGCATTGTCTGTAGGAGGCCCTGGCGCATGAATCTGTGCAGCGGGAACGACCGCGGACCACCAGGGGCCGAGAAAACCACAGTCTCATGGGGCCGGACACTCAGGGTCAGGGGAAAATCCAATATATATCTGGTGATATCTCGGGTGCTATTACATATAGCGCAATAAATCAAAGTGCATTGTCTGTAGGAGGCCCTGGCGCATGAATCTGTGCAGCGGGAACGACCTCGGACCACCAGGGGCCGAGAAAACCACAGTCTCATGGGGCCGGACTCCCATTGTCAGGGAAAAATCCAATATATATCTGGTGATATCTCGGGTGCTATTAGTGATAGCGCAATAAACCAAAGTGTATTGTCTGCAAGAGGCCCTGGTGCATGAATCTGTGCAGCGGGAACGACCTCGGACCACCATCGGCAGAGAAAACCACAGTCTCATGGGGTCGGGCACTCAGGGTCAGGGAAGAATCCAATATATATCTGATGATATCTCGGGTACTATTAGAGATAGCGCAGTAATCCAAAGTGAATTATCTGCGGGAGGCACTGGCGCATGAATCTGTGCAGCGGGAACGTCCTCGGACCTCCAGGGGCCGAGACAACCACAGTCTCATGGGGCCGAGAACTCATGGTCAGGGAAAAATCCAATATATATCTGGTGATATCTCGGGTGCTATTACAGATAGCGCAATAAACCAAAGTGAGTTATCTGCAAGAGGCCCTGGCACATGAATCTGTGCAGCGGGAACGACATCGGATCACCAGGGGCCGAGAAAACCACCATCTCATGGGGCCGGACACTCAGGGTCAGCGGAAAATCCAATATATATCTGGTGATATCTCTGGTGCTATTGCAGATAGCGCAATAAACCAAAGTGCATTGTCTGTAGGAGGCCCTGGCGCACGAATCTGTGTAGCGGGAACGACCTCGGACCACCAGGGGCCGAGAAAACCACCGTCTCATGGGGCCGGACACTCAGGGTCAGTGAAAAATCCAATATATATCTGGTGATATCTCGGGTGCTATTGCAGATAGCGCAATAAATCAAAGTGCATTGTCTGTAGGAGGCCCTGGTGCATGAATCTGTGCAACGGGAACTACCTCGGACCACAAGGGGCCGAGACAACCACCGTCTCATGGGGCCGGACACTCAGGGTCAGGGAAAAATACAATATATATCTGGTGATATCTCGGGTGCTATTACAGATAGCGCAATAAATCGAAGTGCATTGTCTGTAGGAGGCCCTGGCGCATGAATCTGTGCAGCGGGAACGACCACGGACCACCAGGGGCCGAGAAAACCACCGTCTCATGGGGCCGGACACTCAGGGTCAGTGAAAAATCCAATATATATCTGGTGATATCTCGGGTGCTATTGCAGATAGCGCAATAAATCAAAGTGCATTGTCTGTAGGAGGCCCTGGCGCATGAATCTGTGCAGCGGGAACGACCTCGGACCACCAGGGGCCGAGACAACCACCGTCTCATGGGGCCGGACGCTCAGGTTCAGTGAAAAATAAAATATATATCTGGTGATATCTCGGGTGCTATTACAGATAGCGCAATAAATCAAACTGCATTGTCTGTAGGAGGCCCTGGCGCATGAATCTGTGCAGCGGGAACGACCTCGGACCACCAGGGGCCGAGAAAACCACAGTCTCATGGGGCCAGACACTCAGCGTCTGGGAAAAATCCAATATATATCTGGTGATATCTTGGGTGCTATTAGAGTTAGCGCAATAAACCAAAGTGAATTATCTGCAGGAGGCCCTGGCGCATGAATCTGTGCAGCGGGAACGACCTCGGACCACCAGGGGCCGAGACAACCACCGTCTCATGGGGCCGGACATTCAGGGTCAGGGTAAAGTCCAATATATATCTGGTGATATCTCGGGTGCTATTAGAGATAGCGCAATAAACCAAAGTGAATTATCTGCAGGAGGCCCTGGCACATGAATCTGTGCAGCGGGAACGACCTCGGACCACCAGGGGCCGAGAAAATCACCGTCTCATGGGGCCGGACACTCAGGGTCAGGGAAAAATGCAATATATATCTGGTGATATCTCGGGTGCTATTAGATACAGCGCAATAAACAAAAGTGATTTATCTGTAGGAGGCCCTGGCGCATGAATCTGTGCAGCGGGAACGACCTCGGACCACCAGGGGCCGAGACAACCACAGTCTCATGGGGCCGAGAACTCATGGTCAGGGAAAAATCCAATATATATCTGGTGATATCTCGGGTGCTATTACAGATAGCGCAATAAACCAAAGTGAGTTATCTGCAAGAGGCCCTGGCACATGAATCTGTGCAGCGGGAACGACATCGGATCACCAGGGGCCGAGAAAACCACCATCTCATGGGGCCGGACACTCAGGGTTAGCGGAAAATCCAATATATATCTGGTGATATCTCTGGTGCTATTGCAGATAGCGCAATAAACCAAAGTGCATTGTCTGTAGGAGGCCCTGGCGCACGAATCTGTGTAGCGGGAACGACCTCGGACCACCAGGGGCCGAGAAAACCACCGTCTCATGGGGCCGGACACTCAGGGTCAGTGAAAAATCCAATATATATCTGGTGATATCTCGGGTGCTATTGCAGATAGCGCAATAAATCAAAGTGCATTGTCTGTAGGAGGCCCTGGTGCATGAATCTGTGCAACGGGAACTACCTCGGACCACAAGGGGCCGAGACAACCACCGTCTCATGGGGCCGGACACTCAGGGTCAGGGAAAAATACAATATATATCTGGTGATATCTCGGGTGCTATTACAGATAGCGCAATAAATCAACGCGCATTGTCTGCAGGAGGCCCTGGCGCATGAATCTGTGCAGCGGGATCGACCTCGGAACACCAGGCGCCGAGAAAATTACAGATATTCTGAATCCGTCACCCAAGGTCATGTAAAAATCCAATATATATCTGGTGATATCTCGGGTGCCATTAGAGATAGCGCAATAAATCAACGTGAATTATCTGCAGGGGGTCCTGGCGCATGAATCTGTGCAGCGGGACGAACTCCGACCACCAGGGGCCGAGAAAACAACCGTTTCATGGGGCCGGACACTCAGGGTCAGGGGAAAATCCAATATATATATGGTGATATCTCGGGTGCTATTACAGATAGCGCAATAAATCAAAGTGCATTGTCTGTAGGAGGCCCTGGCGCATGAATCTGTGCAGCGGGACGACGTCGGACCACCAGGGGCCGAGAAAACCACCGTTTCATGGGGCCGGACACTCAGGGTCAGGGGAAAATCCAATATATATATGGTGATATCTCGGGTGCTATTACAGATAGCGCAATAAATCAGAGTGCATTGTCTGTAGGAGGCCCTGGCGCATGAATCTGTGCAGCGGGATCGACCTCGGACAACGAGGGACCGAGAAAACCATCGACACATGGGGCCGGACTTTCAGGGTCAAGGAAAAATGCAATATATATCTGGTGATATCTCGGGTGCCATTTGAGATAGCGCAATAAATCAAAGTGCATTATCTGCAGGGGGTCCTGGCGCATGAATCTCTGCAGCGGGAACGACCTCGGACCACCAGGGGCCGAGAAAATTACAGATATTCGGAATCCGTCAACCAAGGTCATGTAAAAATCCAGCATATATCTGGTGATATCTAGGGTGCTATTACAGATAGCGCCATAAACCAAACTGAATTGTCTGCAGGAATCCCTGGCGCATGAATCTGTGCAGCGGGACGACCTCGGACCACCAGGGGCCGAGAAAACAACCGTCTCATGGGGTCGGACACTCAGGGTCAGGGAAAAATCAAATATATATCTGGTGATATCTCGGATGCTATTACAGATAGCGCAATAAACCAAAGTGCATTGTCTGTAGGAGGCCCTGGCGAATGAATCTGTGCAGCGGGATCGACCTCGGACCACCAGGGGCCGAGAAAATCACCGTCTCATGGAGCCGGACTGTCAGTGTCAGGGAAAAATCCAATATATATCTGGTGATATCACGGGTGGTGTTAGAGATAGCGCAATAAATCAACGCGCATTGTCTGCAGGAGGCCCTGGCGCATGAATCTGTGCAGCGGGATCGACCTCGGAACACCAGGCGCCGAGAAAATTACAGATATTCTGAATCCGTCACCCAAGGTCATGTAAAAATCCAATATATATCTGGTGATATCTCGGGTGCCATTAGAGATAGCGCAATAAATCAACGTGAATTATCTGCAGGGGGTCCGGGCGCATGAATCTGTGCAGCGGGACGAACTCCGACCACCAGGGGCCGAGAAAACAACCGTTTCATGGGGCCGGACACTCAGGGTCAGGGGAAAATCCAATATATATATGGTGATATCTCGGGTGCTATTACAGATAGCGCAATAAATCAAAGTGCATTGTCTGTAGGAGGCCCTGGCGCATGAATCTGTGCAGCGGGATCGACCTCGGACCACGAGGGACCGAGAAAACCATCGACACATGGGGCCGGACTGTCAGGGTCAGGGAAAAATCAAATATATATCTGGTGATATCTCGGATGCTATTACAGATAGCGCAATAAACCAAAGTGCATTGTCTGTAGGAGGCCCTGGCGAATGAATCTGTGCAGCGGGATCGACCTCGGACAACCAGGGGCCGAGAAAATCACCGTCTCATGGGGCCGGACTGTCAGTGTCAGGGAAAAATCCAATATACATCTGGTGATATCACGGGTGGTGTTAGAGATAGCGCAATAAATCAACGCGCATTGTCTGCAGGAGGCCCTGGCGCATGAATCTGTGCAGCGGGATCGACCTCGGAACACCAGGCGCCGAGAAAATTACAGATATTCTGAATCCGTCACCCAAGGTCATGTAAAAATCCAATATATATCTGGTGATATCTCGGGTGCCATTAGAGATAGCGCAATAAATCAACGTGAATTATCTGCAGGGGGTCCTGGCGCATGAATCTGTGCAGCGGGACGAACTCCGACCACCAGGGGCCGAGAAAACCATCGACACATGGGGCCGGACTGTCAGGGTCAAGGAAAAATCCAATATATATCCTGTGATATCTCGGAAGCTATTACAGATAGCGCAATAAATCAAAGTGCATTGTCTGCAGGAGGCCCTGGCGCATGAATCTGTGCAGCGGGATCGACCTCGGAACACCAGGCGCCGAGAAAATTACAGATATTCTGAATCCGTCACCCAAGGTCATGTAAAAATCCAATATATATCTGGTGATATCTCGGGTGCCATTAGAGATAGCGCAATAAATCAACGTGAATTATCTGCAGGGGGTCCTGGCGCATGAATCTGTGCAGCGGGACGAACTCCGACCACCAGGGGCCGAGAAAACAACCGTTTCATGGGGCCGGACACTCAGGGTCAGGGGAAAATCCAATATATATATGGTGATATCTCGGGTGCTATTACAGATAGCGCAATAAATCAAAGTGCATTGTCTGTAGGAGGCCCTGGCGCATGAATCTGTGCAGCGGGATCGACCTCGGACCACGAGGGACCGAGAAAACCATCGACACATGGGGCCGGACTGTCAGGGTCAAGGAAAAATCCAATATATATCCTGTGATATCTCGGAAGCTATTACAGATAGCGCAATAAATCAAAGTGCATTGTCTGTAGGAGGCCCTGGCGCATGAATCTGTGCAGCGGGACGACGTCGGACCACCAGGGGCCGAGAAAACCACCGTTTCATGGGGCCGGACACTCAGGGTCAGGGGAAAATCCAATATATATATGGTGATATCTCGGGTGCTATTACAGATAGCGCAATAAATCAGAGTGCATTGTCTGTAGGAGGCCCTGGCGCATGAATCTGTGCAGCGGGATCGACCTCGGACCACGAGGGACCGAGAAAACCATCGACACATGGGGCCGGACTTTCAGGGTCAAGGAAAAATGCAATATATATCTGGTGATATCTCGGGCGCCATTTGAGATAGCGCAATACATCAAAGTGCATTGTCTGTAGGAGGCCCTGGCGCATGAATCTGTGCAGCGGGAACGACCTCGGACCACCAGGGGCAGAGAAAACGACCGTCTCATGGGGCCGGACTCTCAGGGTCATGGAAAAATCCAATATATATCTGGTGATATCTCGGGTGCTATTAGAGATAGCGCAATAAATCAAAGTGAATTATCTGCAGGGTTCCCTGGCGCATGAATCTGTGCAGCGGGACGACGTCGGACCACCAGGGCCCGAGAAAACCACTGTTTCATGGGGCCGGACACTCAGGGTCAGGGGAAAATCCAATATATATCTGGTGATATCTCGGGTTCTATTACAGATAGCGCAATAAACCAAAGTGAATTATCTGCAGGAGGCCCTGGCGCATAAACCTGTGCAGCGGGAACGACCTCGGACCACCAGTGGCCGAGAAAACCACCGTCTCATGGGGCCGGACACTCAGGGTCAGGGGAAAATCCAATATATATCTGGTGATATCTCGGGTGCTATTACAGATAGCGCAATAAATCAAAGTGCATTGTCTGTAGGAGGCCCTGGCGCATGAATCTGTGCAGCGGGAACGACCTCGGACCACCAGGGGCCGAGAAAACCACCGGCTCATGGGGCCGGACACTCAGGGTCAGGGAAAAATCCAATATATATCTGGTGATATCTCGGGTGCTATTACAGATAGCGCAATAAACAAACGCGCATTGTCTGCAGGAGGCCCTAGCGCATGAATCTGTGCAGCGGGAACGACCTGGGACCACCAGGGGCCGAGAAAACCACAGTCTCATGGGGCCGAGAACTCATGGTCAGGGAAGAATCCAATATATATCTGGTGATATCTCGGGTGCTATTACAGATAGCGCAATACACCAAAGTGAGTTATCTGCAAGAGGCCCTGGCACATGAATCTGTGCAGCGGGAACGACATCGGACCACCGGGGGCCGAGAACAACACCGTCTCATGGGGCCGGACGCTCAGGGTGAGTGAAAAATAAAATATATATCTGGTGATATCTCGGGTGCTATTACAGATAGCGCAATAAATCAAACTGCATTGTCTGTAGGAGGCCCTGGCGCATGAATCTATGCAGCGGGAACGACCTCGGACCACCAGGGTCCGAGAAAATCACAGTCTCATGGGGCCGGACACTGAGGGTCAGGGGAATATCCAATATATATCTGGTGATATCTCGGGTGCTATTAGTGATAGCGCAATAAACCAAAGTGTATTGTCTGCAAGAGGCCCTGGTGCATGAATCTGTGCAGCGGGACTGACCTCGGACCACCATCGGCAGAGAAAACCACAGTCTCATGGGGTCGGACACTCAGGGTCAGGGGAAAATCCAATATATATCTGGTGATATCTCGGGTGCTATTACAGATAGCGCAATAAATCAAAGTGCATTGTCTGTAGGAGGCCCTGGCGCATGAATCTGTGCAGCAGGAACGACCTCGGACCGCCAGGCGCCGAGAAAATTACAGATATTCGGATTCCGTCACCCAAGGTCATGTAAAAATCCAGCATATATCTGGTGATATCTCGGGTGCTATTACAGATAGCGCAATAAATCAAAGTGCATTGTCTGTAGGAGGCCCTGGCGAATGAATCTGTGCAGCGGGATCGACCTCGGACCACCAGGGGCCGAGAAAATCACCGTCTCATGGGGCCGGACTGTCAGTGTCAGGGAAAAATCCAATATATATCTGGTGATATCACGGGTGGTGTTAGAGATAGCGCAATAAATCAACGCGCATTGTCTGCAGGAGGCCCTGGCGCATGAATCTGTGCAGCGGGATCGACCTCGGAACACCAGGCGCCGAGAAAATTACAGATATTCTGAATCCGTCACCCAAGGTCATGTAAAAATCCAATATATATCTGGTGATATCTCGGGTGCCATTAGAGATAGCGCAATAAATCAACGTGAATTATCTGCAGGGGGTCCTGGCGCATGAATCTGTGCAGCGGGACGAACTCCGACCACCAGGGGCCGAGAAAACAACCGTTTCATGGGGCCGGACACTCAGGGTCAGGGGAAAATCCAATATATATATGGTGATATCTCGGGTGCTATTACAGATAGCGCAATAAATCAAAGTGCATTGTCTGTAGGAGGCCCTGGCGCATGAATCTGTGCAGCGGGATCGACCTCGGACCACGAGGGACCGAGAAAACCATCGACACATGGGGCCGGACTGTCAGGGTCAGGGAAAAATCAAATATATATCTGGTGATATCTCGGATGCTATTACAGATAGCGCAATAAACCAAAGTGCATTGTCTGTAGGAGGCCCTGGCGAATGAATCTGTGCAGCGGGATCGACCTCGGACCACCAGGGGCCGAGAAAATCACCGTCTCATGGGGCCGGACTGTCAGTGTCAGGGAAAAATCCAATATACATCTGGTGATATCACGGGTGGTGTTAGAGATAGCGCAATAAATCAACGCGCATTGTCTGCAGGAGGCCCTGGCGCATGAATCTGTGCAGCGGGATCGACCTCGGAACACCAGGCGCCGAGAAAATTACAGATATTCTGAATCCGTCACCCAAGGTCATGTAAAAATCCAATATATATCTGGTGATATCTCGGGTGCCATTAGAGATAGCGCAATAAATCAACGTGAATTATCTGCAGGGGGTCCTGGCGCATGAATCTGTGCAGCGGGACGAACTCCGACCACCAGGGGCCGAGAAAACAACCGTTTCATGGGGCCGGACACTCAGGGTCAGGGGAAAATCCAATATATATATGGTGATATCTCGGGTGCTATTACAGATAGCGCAATAAATCAAAGTGCATTGTCTGTAGGAGGCCCTGGCGCATGAATCTGTGCAGCGGGATCGACCTCGGACCACGAGGGACCGAGAAAACCATCGACACATGGGGCCGGACTGTCAGGGTCAAGGAAAAATCCAATATATATCCTGTGATATCTCGGAAGCTATTACAGATAGCGCAATAAATCAAAGTGCATTGTCTGTAGGAGGCCCTGGCGCATGAATCTGTGCAGCGGGACGACGTCGGACCACCAGGGGCCGAGAAAACCACCGTTTCATGGGGCCGGACACTCAGGGTCAGGGGAAAATCCAATATATATATGGTGATATCTCGGGTGCTATTACAGATAGCGCAATAAATCAGAGTGCATTGTCTGTAGGAGGCCCTGGCGCATGAATCTGTGCAGCGGGATCGACCTCGGACCACGAGGGACCGAGAAAACCATCGACACATGGGGCCGGACTTTCAGGGTCAAGGAAAAATGCAATATATATCTGGTGATATCTCGGGTGCCATTTGAGATAGCGCAATACATCAAAGTGCATTGTCTGTAGGAGGCCCTGGCGCATGAATCTGTGCAGCGGGAACGACCTCGGACCACCAGGGGCAGAGAAAACGACCGTCTCATGGGGCTTGACACTCAGGGTCATGGAAAAATCCAATATATATCTGGTGATATCTCGGGTGCTATTAGAGATAGCGCAATAAATCAAAGTGAATTATCTGCAGGGTTCCCTGGCGCATGAATCTGCGCAGCGGGACGACGTCGGACCACCAGGGCCCGAGAAAACCACTGTTTCATGGGGCCGGACACTCAGGGTCAGGGGAAAATCCAATATATATCTGGTGATATCTCGCGTGCTATTAGAGATAGCGCAATAAACCAAGTGAGTTATCTGCAGGAGGCCCTGGCGCCTGAATCTGTGCAGCGGGAACGACCTCGGACCACCAGGGGCCGAGAAAAGCACCGTCTCATGTTGCCGGACACTCTGGGTCAGGGAAAAATCCAATATATATGTAGTGATATCTCGGGTGCTATTACAGATAGCGCAATAAATCAAAGTTCATTGTCTGTAGGAGGCCCTGGCGCATGAATCTGTGCAGCGGGAACGACCTCGGACCACCAGGGGCCGAGAAAACTACAGTCTCATTCGGCCGGACACTCAGGGTCTGGGGAAAATCCAATATATATCTGGTGATATCTCGGGTCCTATTACAGATAGCGAAATAAATCAAAGTGCATTGTCTGTAGGAGGCCCTGGCGCATGAATGTGGCCAGCGGGAACGACCTCGGTCCACCATGGGCCGAGAAAACCACCGTCTCATGGGGCCGGACACTCAGGGACAGTGAAAAATCCAATATATATCTAGTGATATCTCGGGTGCTATTACAGATAGCGCAATAAAACAAAGTGCATTGTCTGTAGGAGGCCCTGGCGCATGAATCTGGGCCACGGGAACGACCTCGGACCACCAGAGGCCGAGAAAAACACAGTCTCATGGGGCCGGACACTCAGGGTCAGGGAAAAATCCAATATATATCTGGTGATATCTCGGGTGCTATTAGAGATAGCGCAATAAACCAAAGTGCATTGTCTGTAGGAGGCCTTGGCGCATGAATCTGTGCAGAGGGAACGACCTCGGACAACCATCGGCAGAGAAAACCACAGTCTCATGGGGCCGGACACTCAGGGTCATGGGAAAATCCAATATATATCTGGTGATATCTCGGGTGCTATTAGAGAGAGCGCGATATATCAAAGTGCATTGTCTGCAGGAGGCCCTAGCGCATGAATCTGTGCAGCGGGAACGACCTCGGACCACCAGGGGCCGAGAAAACCACAGTCTCATGGGGCCGGTCTCTCATGGTCAGGGAAAAATCCAATATATATCTGGTGATATCTCGGGTGCTATTAGTGATAGCGCAATAAACCAAAGTGTATTGTCTGCAAGAGGCCCTGGTGCATGAATCTGTGCAGCGGGACTGACCTCGGACCACCATCGGCAGAGAAAACCACAGTCTCATGGGGTCGGACACTCAGGGTCAGGGGAAAATCCAATATATATCTGGTGATATCTCGGGTGCTATTACAGATAGCGCAATAAATCAAAGTGCATTGTCTGTAGGAGGCCCTGGCGCATGAATCTGTGCAGCAGGAACGACCTCGGACCGCCAGGCGCCGAGAAAATTACAGATATTCGGATTCCGTCACCCAAGGTCATGTAAAAATCCAGCATATATCTGGTGATATCTCGGGTGCTATTACAGATAGCGCAATAAATCAAAGTGCATTGTCTGTAGGAGGCCCTGGCGAATGAATCTGTGCAGCGGGATCGACCTCGGACCACCAGGGGCCGAGAAAATCACCGTCTCATGGGGCCGGACTGTCAGTGTCAGGGAAAAATCCAATATATATCTGGTGATATCACGGGTGGTGTTAGAGATAGCGCAATAAATCAACGCGCATTGTCTGCAGGAGGCCCTGGCGCATGAATCTGTGCAGCGGGATCGACCTCGGAACACCAGGCGCCGAGAAAATTACAGATATTCTGAATCCGTCACCCAAGGTCATGTAAAAATCCAATATATATCTGGTGATATCTCGGGTGCCATTAGAGATAGCGCAATAAATCAACGTGAATTATCTGCAGGGGGTCCTGGCGCATGAATCTGTGCAGCGGGACGAACTCCGACCACCAGGGGCCGAGAAAACAACCGTTTCATGGGGCCGGACACTCAGGGTCAGGGGAAAATCCAATATATATATGGTGATATCTCGGGTGCTATTACAGATAGCGCAATAAATCAAAGTGCATTGTCTGTAGGAGGCCCTGGCGCATGAATCTGTGCAGCGGGACGACGTCGGACCACCAGGGGCCGAGAAAACCACCGTTTCATGGGGCCGGACACTCAGGGTCAGGGGAAAATCCAATATATATATGGTGATATCTCGGGTGCTATTACAGATAGCGCAATAAATCAGAGTGCATTGTCTGTAGGAGGCCCTGGCGCATGAATCTGTGCAGCGGGATCGACCTCGGACAACGAGGGACCGAGAAAACCATCGACACATGGGGCCGGACTTTCAGGGTCAAGGAAAAATGCAATATATATCTGGTGATATCTCGGGTGCCATTTGAGATAGCGCAATAAATCAAAGTGCATTGTCTTTAGGAGGCCCTGGCGCATGAATCTGTGCAGCGGGATCGACCTGGGACCACCAGGGGCCGAGAAAATCACCGTCTCATGGGGCTGGACTGTCAGTGTCAGGGAAAAATCCAATATATATCTGGTGATACCTCGGGTGCCATTAGAGATAGCGCAATAAATCAAAGTGAATTATCTGCAGGGGGTCCTGGCGCATGAATCTCTGCAGCGGGAACGACCTCGGACCACCAGGGGCCGAGAAAATCACAGATATTCGGAATCCGTCAACCAAGGTCATGTAAAAATCCAGCATATATCTGGTGATATCTAGGGTGCTATTACAGATAGCGCCATAAACCAAACTGAATTGTCTGCAGGAATCCCTGGCGCATGAATCTGTGCAGCGGGACGACCTCGGACCACCAGGGGCCGAGAAAACAACCGTCTCATGGGGTCGGACACTCAGGGTCAGGGAAAAATCAAATATATATCTGGTGATATCTCGGATGCTATTACAGATAGCGCAATAAACCAAAGTGCATTGTCTGTAGGAGGCCCTGGCGAATGAATCTGTGCAGCGGGATCGACCTCGGACCACCAGGGGCCGAGAAAATCACCGTCTCATGGGGCCGGACTGTCAGTGTCAGGGAAAAATCCAATATACATCTGGTGATATCACGGGTGGTGTTAGAGATAGCGCAATAAATCAACGCGCATTGTCTGCAGGAGGCCCTGGCGCATGAATCTGTGCAGCGGGATCGACCTCGGAACACCAGGCGCCGAGAAAATTACAGATATTCTGAATCCGTCACCCAAGGTCATGTAAAAATCCAATATATATCTGGTGATATCTCGGGTGCCATTAGAGATAGCGCAATAAATCAACGTGAATTATCTGCAGGGGGTCCTGGCGCATGAATCTGTGCAGCGGGACGAACTCCGACCACCAGGGGCCGAGAAAACAACCGTTTCATGGGGCCGGACACTCAGGGTCAGGGGAAAATCCAATATATATATGGTGATATCTCGGGTGCTATTACAGATAGCGCAATAAATCAGAGTGCATTGTCTGTAGGAGGCCCTGGCGCATGAATCTGTGCAGCGGGATCGACCTCGGACCACGAGGGACCGAGAAAACCATCGACACATGGGGCCGGACTTTCAGGGTCAAGGAAAAATGCAATATATATCTGGTGATATCTCGGGTGCCATTTGAGATAGCGCAATACATCAAAGGGCATTGTCTGTAGGAGGCCCTGGCGCATGAACCTGTGCAGTGGGAACGACCTCGGACCACCAGGGGCCGAGGAAACCACAGTCTCATGGGGCCGGACACTCAGGGTCAGTGAAAAATCCAATATATATCTGGTGATATCTCGGGTGCTATTACATATGGCGCAATAAATCAAAGTGCATTGTCTGTAGGAGGCCCTTGCGCATGAATCTGTACAGCGGGAACGACCTCGGACCTCCAGGGGCCGAGAAAACCACCGTCTCATGGGGCCGGACACTCAGGGTCAGGGAAAAATCCAATATATATCTGGTGATATCTCGGGTGCTATTAGAGATAGCGCAATAAGCCAAAGTGAATTATCTGCAGGAGGCACTGGCGCATGAATCTGTGCAACGGGAACGACCTCGGACCACCAGGGGCCGAGAAAACCACAGTCTCATGGGGCCGGACACTCAGGGTCAGGGAAAAATCCAATATATATCTGGTGATATCTTGTGTGCTATTAGATACTGCGCAATAAACAAAAGTGAATTATCTGCAGGAGGCCCTGGCGCATGAATCTGTGCAGCGGGAACGACCTCGGACCACCAGGCGCCGAGAAAACCACCGTCTCATGGGGCCGGACACTCAGGGTCAGGGAAAAATGCAATAAATATCTGGTGATATGTCGGGTGCTTTTACAGATAGCGCAATACATCAAAGTGCATTGTCTGGAGGAGGCCCTGGCGCATGAATCTGGGTAGCGGGGACGACCTCGGACCACCAGGGGCCGAGAAAACCACAGTCTCATGGGGCCGGACACTCAGGGTCAGGGGAAAATCCAATATATATCTGGTGATATCTCGCGTGCTATTAGAGATAGCGCAATAAACCAAGTGAGTTATCTGCAGGAGGCCCTGGCGCCTGAATCTGTGCAGCGGGAACTCCCTCGGACCACCAGGGGCCGAAAAAACCACAGTCTTATGGGGCCGGACACTCAGGGTCAGGGGAAAATCCAATATATATCTGGTGATATCTCGGGTGCTATTAGAGATAGCGCAATAAACCAAAGTGAATTATCTGCAGCAGGCCCTGGCGCATGCATCTGTGCAGCGGGAACGACCTCGGACCACCAGGGGCTGAGACAACCACAGTCTCATGGGGCCGGACACTCAGGGTCAGGGCAAAATCCAATATATATCTGGTGATATCTCGGGTGCTATTACAGATAGCGCAATGAATCAAACTGCATTGTCTGTAGGAGGCCCTGGCTCCTGAATCTGTGCAGCGGGAACGACCTCGGACCACCAGGGGCCGAGAAAACCACAGTCTCATGGGGCCGGACACTCAGGGTCAGGGGAAAATCCAATATATATCTGGTGATATCCCGGGTGCTATTACAGATAGCGCAATAAATCAAAGTGCATTGTCTATAGGAGGCCCTGGCGCATGAATCTGTGCAGCGGGAACGACCTCGGATCACCAGGGGCCGAGAAAACTGCAGTCTCATAGGGCCGGACACTCAGGGTCAGTGAAAAATCCAATATATATCTGGTGATATCTCGGGTGCTATTACAGATAGCGCAATAAATCAAACTGCATTGTCTGTAGGAGGCCCTGGCGCATGAATCTGTGCAGCGGGAACGACCTCGGACCACCAGGGTCCGAGAAAACCACAGTCTCATGGGGCCGGACACTCAGGGTCAGGGAAAAATCCAATATATATCTGGTGATATCTTGGGTGCTATTAGAGATAGCGCAATAAATCGAAGTGAATTATCTGCAGGAGGCCCTGGCGCATGAATCTGTGCAGCGGGAACGACCTCGGACCACCAGGGGCCGAGACAACCACCGACTCATGGGGCCGGACATTCAGGGTCGGGGTAAAGTCCAATATATATCTGGTGATATCTCGGGTGCTATTACAGATAGCGCAATAAATCAAAGTGCATTGTCTGTAGGAGGCCCTGGCGCATGTGTCTGTGCAGCGGGAACGACCTCGGACCACCAGGGGCCGAGACAACCACCGTCTCATGGAGCCGGACACTCAGGGTCAGGGTAAAATCCAATATATATCTGGTGATATCTCGGGTGCTATTACATATAGCGCAATAAATCAAAGTGCATTGTCTGTAGGAGGCCCTGGCGCATGAATCTGTGCAGCGGGAACGACCTCGGACAACCATCGGCAGAAAAAACCACAGCCTCATGGGGTCGGACACTCAGGGTCAGGAAAAAATCCAATATATATCTATTGATATCTCGGGTACTATTAGAGAGAGCGCAGTAAACCAAAGTGAATTATCTGCAGGAGGCACTGGCGCATGAATCTGTGCAGCGGGAACGTCCTCGGACCACCAGGGGCCGAGAAAACCGCAGTCTCATGGGGCCGGACCCTCAGGGTCAGGGAAAAATCCAATATATATCTGGTGATATCTCGGGTGCTATTAGAGATAGCGCAATAAACCAAATTGAATTATCTGCAGGAGGCCCTGGCGCATGAATCTGGGCAGCGGGAACGACCTCGGACCACCAGGGGCCGAGAAAACCACAGTCTAATGGGGCCGGACACTCAGGGTCAGGGGAAAATCCAATATATATCTGGTGATATCTCGGGTGCTATTAGATGCAGCGCAATAAACCAAAGTGAATTATCTGCAAGAGGCCCTGGCGCATGCATCTGTGCAGCGGGAACGACCTCGGTCCACCAGGGGCCGAGAAAACACCACCGTCTCATGGGGCTGGACACTCAGGGTCAGGGGAAAATCCAATATATATCTGGTGGTATCTCGGGTGCTATTAGTGATAGCGCAATAAACCAAAGTGAATTATCTGCAGGTGGCCCTGGCGCATGAATCTGTGCAGCGGGAACGACCTCGGACCACCAGGGGCCGAGAATACCACCGTCTCATGGGGCTGGACACTCAGGGTCATTGGAAAATCCAATATATATCTGGTGATGTCTCGGGTGCTATTACAGACAGCGCAATAAATCAAAGTGCATTGCCTGTAGGAGGCCCTGGCGCATGAATCAGTGCAGAGGGAACGACCTCGGACCACCAGGGGCCGAGAAAACCACAGTCTCATGGGGCCGGACACTCAGCGTCAGGGAAAAATCCAATATATGTCTGGTGATATCTCGGGTGCTATTAGAGATAGCGCAATAAACCAAAGTGAATTATCTGCAGGAGGCCCTGGCACATGAATCTGTGCAGCGGGAACGACCTCGGACCACCAGGGGCCGAGAAAACCACCGTCTCATGGGGCCGGACACTCAGGGTCAGGGGAAAATCCAATATATGTCTGGTGATATCTCGGGAGCTATTCCAGATAGCGCAATAAATCAAAGTGCAATCTCTGTAGGAGGCCCTGGCGCATGAATCTGTGCAGCGGGAACGACCTCGGACCACCAGGGGCCGAGAAAACCACAGTCTCATGGGGCCGGACACTCAGGGTCACGGAAAAATCCAATATATGTCTGGTGATATCTCGGGTGCTATTAGAGATAGCGCAATAAACCAAAGTGAATTATCTGCAGGAGGCCCTGGCGCATGAATCTGTGCAGCGGGAACGACCTCGGACCACCAGGCGCCGAGAAAACCACCGTTTCATGGGGCCGGACATTCAGGGTCAGGGGAAAATCCAATACATATATGGTGATATCTCGGGTGCTATTACAGATAGCGCAATAAATCAAAGTGAATTATCTGCAGGGGGGCCTGGCGCATGAATCTGTGCAGCAGGAACGACCTCGGACCAGCAGGGGCCGAGAAAATGACAGATATTCGGAATCCGTCAACCAAGGTCATGTAAAAATCCAGCATATATCTGGTGATATCTCGGGTGCTATTACAGATAGCGCAATAAACCAAAGGGAATTGTCTGCAGGAATCCCTGGCGCATGAATCTGTGCAGCGGGACGACCTCGGACCACCAGGGGCCGAGAAAACCACTGTTTCATGGGGCCGGACACTCAGGGTCAGGGGAAAATCCAATATATATCTGGTGATATCTCGGGTTCTATTACAGATAGCGCAATAAACCAAAGTGAATTATCTGCAGGGGGCCCTGGCGCATGAATCTGTGCAGCGGGAACGACCTCGGACCACCAGCGGCCGAGAAAACCACAGTCTCATGTGGTCGGACTGTCAGGGTCAGGGAAAAATCCAATATATATCTGGTGATATCTCGGATGCTATTACAGATAGCGCAATAAGCCAAAGTGCATTGTCTGTAGGAGGCCCTGGTGCATGAATATGGTCAGCGGGAACGACCTCGGACCACCAGGGGCCGAGAAAACCACCGTCTCATGGGGCCGGACACTCAGGGTCAGGGAAAAATCCAATATATAACTGGTGATATCGCGGGTGCTATTACAGATAGCGCAATAAATCAAAGTGCATTGTCTGTAGGAGGACCTGACGCATGAATCTGTGCAGCGGGAACGACCTCGGACCACCAGGGGCCGAGAAAACTACCGTCTCATGGGGTCGGACACTCAGGGTCAGAGAAAAATCCAATATAAATCTGGTGATATCTCGGGTGCTATTACAGATAGCGCAATAAATCAAAGTTCATTGTCTGTTGGAGGCCCCGGCTCATGAATCTGGGCAGCGGGACGACCTCGGACAACCAGGGGCCGAGAATACCACCGTTTCATGGGGCCGGACACTCAGGGTCAGGGGAAAATCCAATATATATATGGTGATATCTTGGGTGCTATTACAGATGGCGCAATAAATCAGAGTGCATTGTCTGTAGAAGGCCCTGGCGCATGAGTCTGTGCAGCGGGATCGACCTCGCACCACGAGGGGCCGAAAAAACCACAGTCTCATGGGGCCGGACACTCAGGGTCAGGGGAAAATCCAATATATATCTGGTGATATCTCGGGTGCTATTAGAGATAGCGCAATAAACCAAAGTGAATTATCTGCAGGAGGCCCTGGCGCATGCATCTGTGCAGCGGGAACGACCTCGGACCACCAGGGTCCGAGAAAACCACCGTCTCATGGGGCCGGACATTCTGGGTCAGGGAAAAATCCAATATATATGTGGTGATATCCCGGGTATTATTACAGAGAGCGCAATAAATCAAAGTGCATTGTCTGTAGGAGGCCCTGGCGCATGAATCTGTGCAGCGGGAACGACCTCGGTCCACCAGGGTCCGAGAAAACTACAGTCTCATGGGGCCGGACACTCCGGGTCAGGGCAAAATCCAATATATATCTGGTGATATCTCGGGTGCTATTAGAGATAGCGCAATAAACCAAAGTGAATTATCTGCAGGAGGCCCTGGGGCATGAATGTGTGCAGCGGGAACGACCTCGGACCACCAGGGGCCGAGAAAACCGCAGTCTCATGGGGCCGGACACTCAGGGTCAGGGAAAAATCCAATATATATCTGGTGATATCTCGGGTGCTATTAGAGATAGCGCAATAAACCAAAGTGAATTATCTGCAGGAGGCCCTGGCGCATGAATCTGGGCAGCGGGAACGACCTCGGACCACCAGGGGCCGAGAAAACCACAGTCTAATGGGGCCGGACACTCAGGGTCAGGGGAAAATCCAATATATATCTGGTGATATCTCGGGTGCTATTAGATACAGCGCAATAAACCAAAGTGAATTATCTGCAAGAGGCCCTGGCGCATGAATCTGTGCAGCGGGAACGACCTCGGTCCACCAGGGGCCGAGAAAACCACCGTCTCATGGGGCTGGACACTCAGGTTCATTGGAAAATCCAATATATATCTGGTGATATCTCGGGTGCTATTAGATACAGCGCAATAAACCAAAGTGAATTATCTGCAGGAGGCCCTGGCGCATGAATCTGTGCAGCGGGAACGACCTCGGTCCACCAGGGGCCGAGAAAACCACCGTCTCATGGTGCTGGACACTCAGGATGAGGGAAATATCCAATATATATCTGGTGATATCTCGGCTGCTATTACAGATAGCGCAATAAATCAAAGTGCATTGTCTGTAGGAGGCCGTGGCGCATGAATCTGGGCAGCGGGAACGACCTCGGACCACCAGGGGCCGAGAAGACCACCGTCTCATGGGGCCGGCCACTCAGGGTCAGGGAAAAATCCAATATATATGTGGTGATATCCCGGGTGCTATTACAGATAGCGCAATAAATCAAAGTGCATTGTCTGTAGGAGGCTCTGGCGCATGAATCTGTGCACTGGGAACGACCTCGGACCACCAGGGGCCGAGAAAACCACAGTCTCATGGGGCCGGACACTCAGGGTCAGGGCAAAATCCAATATATATCTGGTGATATCTCGGGTGCTATTAGAGATAGCGCAATAAACCAAAGTGAATTATCTGCAGGAGGCCCTGGCGCATGAATGTGTGCAGCGGGAACGACCTCGGACCGCCAGGAGCCGAGAAAACCGCAGTCTCATGGGGCCGGACACTCAGGGTCAGGGAAAAATCCAATATATATCTGGTGATATCTCGGGTGCTATTAGAGATAGCGCAATAAACCAAAGTGAATTATCTGCACGAGGCCCTCGCGCATGGATCTGGGCAGCGGGAACGACCTCGGTCCACCAGGGGCCGAGAAAACCACCGTCTCATGGGGCTGGACACTCAGGGTCAGGGCAAAATCCAATATATATCTGGTGATATCTCGGGTGCTGTTAGAGATAGCGCAATAAACCAAAGTGAATTATCTGCAGGAGGCCCTGGCACATGAGTGTGTGCAGCGGGAACGACCTCGGACCACCAGGGGCCGAGAAAACCACCGTCTCATGGGGCCGGACACTCAGGGTCAGGGAAAAATGCAATATATATCTGGTGATATCTCGGGTGCTATTAGATACAGCGCAATAAACAAAAGTGAATTATCTGCAGGAGGCCCTGGCGCATGAACCTGTGCAGCGGGAACGACCTCGGACCACCAGGGGCCGAGAAAACCACCGTCTCATGGGGCCGGACACTCAGGGTCAGGGGAAAATCCAATATATATCTGGTGATATCTCGGGTGCTATTACAGATAGCGCAATAAATCAAAGTGCAATCTCTGTAGGAGGCCCTGGCGCATGAATCTGTGCAGCGGGAACGACCTCGGACCACCAGGGGCCGAGAATACCACAGTCTCATGGGGCTGGGCACTCAGGGTCAGGGAAAAATCCAATATATGTCTGGTGATATCTCGGGTGCTATTAGAGATAGCGCAATAAACCAAAGTGAATTATCTGCAGGAGGCCCTGGCGCATGAATCTGTGCAGCGGGAACGACCTCGGACCACCAGGCGCCGAGAAAACCACCGTCTCATGGGGCCGGACACTCAGGGTCAGGGAAAAATGCAATATATATCTGGTGATATGTCGGGTGCTTTTACAGATAGCGCAATACATCAAAGTGCATTGTCTGGAGGAGGCCCTGGCGCATGAATCTGGGTAGCGGGGACGACCTCGGACCACCAGGGGCCGAGAAAACCACAGTCTCATGGGGCCGGACACTCAGGGTCAGGGGAAAATCCAATATATATCTGGTGATATCTCGCGTGCTATTAGAGATAGCGCAATAAACCAAAGTGAATTATCTGCACGAGGCCCTCGCGCATGGATCTGGGCAGCGGGAACGACCTCTGTCCACCAGGGGCCGAGAAAACCACCGTCTCATGGAGCTGGACACTCAGGGTCAGGGCAAAATCCAATATATATCTGGTGATATCTCGGGTGCTGTTAGAGATAGCGCAATAAACCAAAGTGAATTATCTGCAGGAGGCCCTGGCACATGAGTGTGTGCAGCGGGAACGACCTCGGACCACCAGGGGCCGAGAAAACCACCGTCTCATGGGGCCGGACACTCAGGGTCAGGGAAAAATGCAATATATATCTGGTGATATCTCGGGTGCTATTAGATACAGCGCAATAAACAAAAGTGAATTATCTGCAGGAGGCCCTGGCGCATGAACCTGTGCAGCGGGAACGACCTCGGACCACCAGGGGCCGAGAAAACCACCGTCTCATGGGGCCGGACACTCAGGGTCAGGGGAAAATCCAATATATATCTGGTGATATCTCGGGTGCTATTACAGATAGCGCAATAAATCAAAGTGCAATCTCTGTAGGAGGCCCTGGCGCATGAATCTGTGCAGCGGGAACGACCTCGGACCACCAGGGGCCGAGAATACCACAGTCTCATGGGGCTGGGCACTCAGGGTCAGGGAAAAATCCAATATATGTCTGGTGATATCTCGGGTGCTATTAGAGATAGCGCAATAAACCAAAGTGAATTATCTGCAGGAGGCCCTGGCGCATGAATCTGTGCAGCGGGAACGACCTCGGACCACCAGGCGCCGAGAAAACCACCGTCTCATGGGGCCGGACACTCAGGGTCAGGGAAAAATGCAATATATATCTGGTGATATGTCGGGTGCTTTTACAGATAGCGCAATACATCAAAGTGCATTGTCTGGAGGAGGCCCTGGCGCATGAATCTGGGTAGCGGGGACGACCTCGGACCACCAGGGGCCGAGAAAACCACAGTCTCATGGGGCCGGACACTCAGGGTCAGGGGAAAATCCAATATATATCTGGTGATATCTCGCGTGCTATTAGAGATAGCGCAATAAACCAAGTGAGTTATCTGCAGGAGGCCCTGGCGCCTGAATCTGTGCAGCGGGAACTCCCTCGGACCACCAGGGGCCGAAAAAACCACAGTCTCATGGGGCCGGACACTCAGGGTCAGGGGAAAATCCAATATATATCTGGTGATATCTCGGGTGCTATTAGAGATAGCGCAATAAACCAAAGTGAATTATCTGCAGCAGGCCCTGGCGCATGCATCTGTGCAGCGGGAACGACCTCGGACCACCAGGGGCTGAGACAACCACAGTCTCATGGGGCCGGACACTCAGGGTCAGGGCAAAATCCAATATATATCTGGTGATATCTCGGGTGCTATTACAGATAGCGCAATGAATCAAACTGCATTGTCTGTAGGTGGCCCTGGCTCCTGAATCTGTGCAGCGGGAACGACCTCGGACCACCAGGGGCCGAGAAAACCACAGTCTCATGGGGCCGGACACTCAGGGTCAGGGGAAAATCCAATATATATCTGGTGATATCCCGGGTGCTATTACAGATAGCGCAATAAATCAAAGTGCATTGTCTATAGGAGGCCCTGGCGCATGAATCTGTGCAGCGGGAACGACCTCGGATCACCAGGGGCCGAGAAAACTGCAGTCTCATAGGGCCGGACACTCAGGGTCAGTGAAAAATCCAATATATATCTGGTGATATCTCGGGTGCTATTACAGATAGCGCAATAAATCAAACTGCATTGTCTGTAGGAGGCCCTGGCGCATGAATCTGTGCAGCGGGAACGACCTCGGACCACCAGGGTCCGAGAAAACCACAGTCTCATGGGGCCGGACACTCAGGGTCAGGGAAAAATCCAATATATATCTGGTGATATCTTGGGTGCTATTAGAGATAGCGCAATAAATCGAAGTGAATTATCTGCAGGAGGCCCTGGCGCATGAATCTGTGCAGCGGGAACGACCTCGGACCACCAGGCGCCGAGACAACCACCGACTCATGGGGCCGGACATTCAGGGTCGGGGTAAAGTCCAATATATATCTGGTGATATCTCGGGTGCTATTACAGATAGCGCAATAAATCAAAGTGCATTGTCTGTAGGAGGCCCTGGCGCATGTGTCTGTGCAGCGGGAACGACCTCGGACCACCAGGGGCCGAGACAACCACCGTCTCATGGAGCCGGACACTCAGGGTCAGGGTAAAATCCAATATATATCTGGTGATATCTCGGGTGCTATTACATATAGCGCAATAAATCAAAGTGCATTGTCTGTAGGAGGCCCTGGCGCATGAATCTGTGCAGCGGGAACGACCTCGGACAACCATCGGCAGAAAAAACCACGGCCTCATGGGGTCGGACACTCAGGGTCAGGAAAAAATCCAATGTATATCTATTGATATCTCGGGTACTATTAGAGAGAGCGCAGTAAACCAAAGTGAATTATCTGCAGGAGGCACTGGCGCATGAATCTGTGCAGCGGGAACGTCCTCGGACCTCCAGGGGCCGAGACAACCACCGTCTCATGTGGCCGGACACTCAGGGTCATGGTAAAATCCAATATATATCTGGTGATATCTCTGGTGCTATTACAGATAGCGCAATAAATCAAAGTGCATTGTCTGTAGGATGCCGTGGCGCATGAATCTGCGCAGCGGGAACTACCTCGGACCACCAGGGGCCGAGAAAACCACAGTCTCATGGGGCCGGACACTTATGGTCAGGGGAAAATCCAATATATATCTGGTGACATCTCGGGTGCTATTACAGATAGCGCAATAAATCAAAGTGCATTGTCTGCAAGAGGCCCTGGTGCATGAATCTGTGCAGCGGGAACGACCTCGGACCACCATCGGTAGAGAAAACCACAGTATCATGGGGTCGGACACTCAGGGTCAGGGAAAAATCCAATATATATCTGGTGATATCTCGGGTGCTATTAGAGATAGCGCAATAAACCAAAGTGAATTATCTGCAGGAGGCCCTGGCGCATGAGTGTGTGCAGCGGGAACGACCTCGGACTACCAGGGGCCGAAAAACCGCAGTCTCATGGGGCCGGACCCTCAGGGTCAGGGAAAAAACCAATATATATCTGGTGATATCTCGGGTGCTATTAGAGATAGCGCAATAAACCAAATTGAATTATCTGCAGGAGGCCCTGGCGCATGAATCTGGGCAGCGGGAACGACCTCGGACCACCAGGGGCCGAGAAAACCACAGTCTAATGGGGCCGGACACTCAGGGTCAGGGGAAAATCCAATATATATCTGGTGATATCTCGGGTGCTATTAGATGCAGCGCAATAAACCAAAGTGAATTATCTGCAAGAGGCCCTGGCGCATGCATCTGTGCAGCGGGAACGACCTCGGTCCACCAGGGGCCGAGAAAACACCACCGTCTCATGGGGCTGGACACTCAGGGTCAGGGGAAAATCCAATATATATCTGGTGATATCTCGGGTGCTATTAGTGATAGCGCAATAAACCAAAGTGAATTATCTGCAGGAGGCCCTGGCGCATGAATCTGTGCAGCGGGAACGACCTCGGACCACCAGGGGCCGAGAAAACCACCGTCTCATGGGGCTGGACACTCAGGGTCATTGGAAAATCCAATATATATCTGGTGATGTCTCGGGTGCTATTACAGACAGCGCAATAAATCAAAGTGCATTGTCTGTAGGAGGCCCTGGCGCATGAATCAGTGCAGAGGGAACGACCTCGGACCACCAGGGGCCGAGAAAACCACAGTCTCATGGGGCCGGACACTCAGCGTCAGGGAAAAATCCAATATATGTCTGGTGATATCTCGGGTGCTATTAGAGATAGCGCAATAAACCAAAGTGAATTATCTGCAGGAGGCCCTGGCACATGAATCTGTGCAGCGGGAACGACCTCGGACCACCAGGGGCCGAGAAAACCACCGTCTCATGGGGCCGGACACTCAGGGTCAGGGAAAAATGCAATATATATCTGGTGATATCTCGGGTGCTATTAGATACAGCACAATAAACAAAAGTGGATTATCTGCAGGAGGCCCTGGCGCATGAACCTGTGCAGCGGGAACGACCTCGGACCACCAGGGGCCGAGAAAACCACCGTCTCATGGGGCCGGACACTCAGGGTCAGGGGAAAATCCAATATATATCTGGTGATATCTCGGGAGCTATTACAGATAGCGCAATAAATCAAAGTGCAATCTCTGTAGGAGGCCCTGGCGCATGAATCTGTGCAGCGGGAACGACCTCGGACCACCAGGGGCCGAGAAAACCACAGTCTCATGGGGCCGGACACTCAGGGTCACGGAAAAATCCAATATATGTCTGGTGATATCTCGGGTGCTATTAGAGATAGCGCAATAAACCAAAGTGAATTATCTGCAGGAGGCCCTGGCGCATGAATCTGTGCAGCGGGAACGACCTCGGACCACCAGGCGCCGAGAAAACCACCGTTTCATGGGGCCGGACATTCAGGGTCAGGGGAAAATCCAATATATATATGGTGATATCTCGGGTGCTATTACAGATAGCGCAATAAATCAAAGTGAATTATCTGCAGGGGGGCCTGGCGCATGAATCTGTGCAGCAGGAACGACCTCGGACCAGCAGGGGCCGAGAAAATGACAGATATTCGGAATCCGTCAACCAAGGTCATGTAAAAATCCAGCATATATCTGGTGATATCTCGGGTGCTATTACAGATAGCGCAATAAACCAAAGGGAATTGTCTGCAGGAATCCCTGGCGCATGAATCTGTGCAGCGGGACGACCTCGGACCACCAGGGGCCGAGAAAACCACTGTTTCATGGGGCCGGACACTCAGCGTCAGGGAAAAATCCAATATATGTCTGGTGATATCTCGGATGCTATTACAGATAGCGCAATAAGCCAAAGTGCATTGTCTGTAGGAGGCCCTGGTGCATGAATATGGTCAGCGGGAACGACCTCGGACCACCAGGGGCCGAGAAAACCACCGTCTCATGGGGCCGGACACTCAGGGTCAGGGAAAAATCCAATATATATCTGGTGATATCGCGGGTGCTATTACAGATAGCGCAATAAATCAAAGTGCATTGTCTGTAGGAGGACCTGACGCATGAATCTGTGCAGCGGGAACGACCTCGGACCACCAGGGGCCGAGAAAACTACCGTCTCATGGGGTCGGACAATCAGGGTCAGAGAAAAATCCAATATAAATCTGGTGATATCACGGGTGCTATTACAGATAGCGCAATAAATCAAAGTTCATTGTCTGTTGGAGGCCCCGGCTCATGAATCTGGGCAGCGGGACGACCTCGGACAACCAGGGGCCGAGAATACCACCGTTTCATGGGGCCGGACACTCAGGGTCAGGGGAAAATCCAATATATATATGGTGATATCTCGGGTGCTATTACAGATGGCGCAATAAATCAGAGTGCATTGTCTGTAGAAGGCCCTGGCGCATGAGTCTGTGCAGCGGGATCGACCTCGCACCACGAGGGGCCGAAAAAACCACAGTCTCATGGGGCCGGACACTCAGGGTCAGGGGAAAATCCAATATATATCTGGTGATATCTCGGGTGCTATTAGAGATAGCGCAATAAACCAAAGTGAATTATCTGCAGGAGGCCCTGGCGCATGCATCTGTGCAGCGGGAACGACCTCGGACCACCAGGGTCCGAGAAAACCACCGTCTCATGGGGCCGGACATTCTGGGTCAGGGAAAAATCCAATATATATGTGGTGATATCCCGGGTATTATTACAGAGAGCGCAATAAATCAAAGTGCATTGTCTGTAGGAGGCCCTGGCGCATGAATCTGTGCAGCGGGAACGACCTCGGTCCACCAGGGTCCGAGAAAACTACAGTCTCATGGGGCCGGACACTCCGGGTCAGGGCAAAATCCAATATATATCTGGTGATATCTCGGGTGCTATTAGATACAGCGCAATAAACCAAAGTGAATTATCTGCAAGAGGCCCTGGCGCATGAATCTGTGCAGCGGGAATGACCTCGGTCCACCAGGGGCCGAGAAAACCACCGTCTCATGGGGCTGGACACTCAGGTTCATTGGAAAATCCAATATATATCTGGTGATATCTCGGGTGCTATTAGATACAGCGCAATAAACCAAAGTGAATTATCTGCAGGAGGCCCTGGCGCATGAATCTGTGCAGCGGGAACGACCTCGGTCCACCAGGGGCCGAGAAAACCACCGTCTCATGGTGCTGGACACTCAGGATGAGGGAAATATCCAATATATATCTGGTGATATCTCGGCTGCTATTACAGATAGCGCAATAAATCAAAGTGCATTGTCTGTAGGAGGCCGTGGCGCATGAATCTGGGCAGCGGGAACGACCTCGGACCACCAGGGGCCGAGAAGACCACCGTCTCATGGGGCCGGCCACTCAGGGTCAGGGAAAAAACCAATATATATGTGGTGATATCCCGGGTGCTATTACAGATAGCGCAATAAATCAAAGTGCATTGTCTGTAGGAGGCTCTGGCGCATGAATCTGTGCACTGGGAACGACCTCGGACCATCAGGGGCCGAGAAAACCACAGTCTCATGGGGCCGGACACTCAGGGTCAGGGCAAAATCCAATATATATCTGGTGATATCTCGGGTGCTATTAGAGATAGCGCAATAAACCAAAGTGAATTATCTGCAGGAGGCCCTGGCGCATGAATGTGTGCAGCGGGAACGACCTCGGACCGCCAGGAGCCGAGAAAACAGCAGTCTCATGGGGCCGGACACTCAGGGTCAGGGAAAAATCCAATATATATCTGGTGATATCTCGGGTGCTATTAGAGATAGCGCAATAAACCAAAGTGAATTATCTGCACGAGGCCCTCGCGCATGGATCTGGGCAGCGGGAACGACCTCGGACCACCAGGGGCCGAGAAAACCACAGTCTAATGGGGCCGGACACTCAGGGTCAGGGGAAAATCCAATATATATCTGGTGATATCTCGAGTGCTATTAGATACAGCGCAATAAACCAAAGTGAATTATCTGCAAGAGGCCCTGGCGCATGCATCTGTGCAGCGGGAACGACCTCGGTCCACCAGGGGCCGAGAAAACCACCGTCTCATGGGGCTGGACACTCAGGGTCAGGGGAAAATCCAATATATATCTGGTGATATCTCGCGTGCTATTAGAGATAGCGCAATAAACCAAAGTGAATTATCTGCAGGAGGCCCTGGCGCATGAATCTGTGCAGCGGGAACGACCTCGGACCACCAGGGGCCGAGAAAACCACAGTCTCATGGGGCCGGACACTCATGGTCAGGGAAAAATGCAATATATATCTGGTGATATCTCGGGTGCTATTAGATACAGCGCAATAAACAAAAGTGAATTATCTGCAGGAGGCCCTGGCGCATGAACCTGTGCAGCGGGAACGACCTCGGACCACCAGGGGCGAGAAAACCACCGTCTCATGGGGCCGGACACTCAGGGTCAGGGGAAAATCCAATATATATCTGGTTATATCTCGGGTGCTATTACAGACAGCGCAATAAATCAAAGTGCATTGTCTGTAGGAGGCCCTGGCGCATGAATCAGTGCAGAGGGAACGACCTCGGACCACCAGGGGCCGAGAAAACCACAGTCTCATGGGGCCGGACACTCAGGGTCAGGGAAAAATCCAATATATGTCTGGTGATATCTCGGGTGCTATTAGAGATAGCGCAATAAACCAAAGTGAATTATCTGCAGGAGGCCCTGGCACATGAATCTGTGGAGCGGGAACGACCTCGGACCACCAGGGGCCGAGAAAACCACCGTCTCATGGGGCCGGACACTCATGGTCAGGGAAAAATGCAATATATATCAGGTGATATCTCGGGTGCTATTCGATACAGCGCAATAAACAAAAGTGAATTATCTGCAGGAGGCCCTGGCGCATGAACCTGTGCAGAGGGAACGACCTCGGACCACCAGGGGCCGAGAAAACCACCGTCTCATGGGGCCGAACACTCAGGGTCAGGGGAAAATCCAATATATATCTGGTGATATCTCGGGTGCTATTACAGATAGCGCAATAAATCAAAGTGCAATCTCTGTAGGAGGCCCTGGCGCATGAATCTGTGCAGCGGGAACGACCTCGGACCACCAGGGGCCGAGAAAACCACAGTCTCATGGGGCCGGACGCTCAGGGTCAGGGAAATATCCAATATATATCTGGTGATATCTCGGGTGCTATTACAGATAGCGCAATAAATCAAAGTGCATTGTCTGTAGGAGGCCGTGGCGCATGAATCTGGGCAGCGGGAACGACCTCGGACCGCTAGGGGCCGAGATGACCACCGTCTCATGGGGCCGGCCACTCAGGGTCAGGGGAAAATCCAATATATATCTGGTGATATCTCGGGTGCTATTAGAGATAGCGCAATAAACCAAAGGGAATTATCTGCAGGAGGCCCTGGCGCATGAATCTGTGCAAAGAGAACGACCTCGGACCACCAGGGGCCGAGAAAGCCACCGTCTCATGGGGCCGGACACTCAGGGTCAGGGAAAAATGCAATATATATTTGGTGATATGTCGGGTGCTATTACAGATAGCGCAATACATCAGAGTGCATTGTCTGGAGGAGGCCCTGGCGCATGAATCTGGGTAGCGGGGACGACCTCGGACCACCAGGGGCCGAGAAAACCACAGTCTCATGGGGCCGGACACTCAGGGTCAGGGGAAAATCCAATATATATCTGGTGATATCTCAGGTGCTATTAGATACAGCGCAATAAATCAAAGTGCATTATCTGCAGGAGGCCCTGGCGCCTGAATCTGTGCAGCGGGAACGACCTCGGACCACCAGGGGCCGAAAAAACCACAGTCTCATGGGGCCGGACACTCAGGGTCATGGGAAAATCCAATATATATCTGGTGATATCTCGGGTGCTATTAGAGATAGCGCAATAAACCAAAGTGAATTATCTGCAGGAGGCCCTGGCGCATGCATCTGTGCAGCGGGAACGACCTCGGACCATCAGGGGCCGAGAAAACCACAGTCTAATGGAGCCGGACACTCAGGGTCAGGGGAAAATCCAATATATATCTGGTGATATCTCGGGTGCTATTAGATACAGGACAATAAACCAAAGTGAATTATCTGCAAGAGGCACTGGCGCATGCATCTGTGCAGCGGGAACGACCTCGGACCACCAGGGGCCGAGAAAACCACAGTCTCATGGGGCCGGACACTCAGGGTCAGGGGAAAATCCAATATATATCTGGTGATATCTCGGGTGCTATTAGATACAGCGCAATAAATCAAAGTGCATTATCTGCAGGAGGCCCTGGCGCCTGAATCTGTGCAGCGGGAACGACCTCGGACCACCAGGGGCCGAAAAAACCACAGTCTCATGGGGCCGGACACTCAGGGTCAGGGGAAAATCCAATATATATCTGGTGATGTCTCGGGTGCTATTAGAGATAGCGCAATAAACCAAAGTGAATTATCTGCAGGAGGCCCTGGCGCATACATCTGTGCAGCGGGAACGACCTCGGACCACCAGGGGCCGAGAAAACCACAGTCTCATGGGGCCGGACACTCAGGGTCAGGGCAAAATCCAATATATATCTGGTGATATCTCGGGTGCTATTAGAGATAGCGCAATAAACCAAAGTGAATTATCTGCAGGAGGCCCTGGCGCATGAATCTGCGCAGCGGGAACGACCTCGGACCACCAGGGGCCGAGAAAACCACCGTCTCATGGGGCAGGCCACTCAGGGTCAGGGGAAAGTCCAATATATATCTGGTGATATCTCGGGTGCTATTAGAGATAGCGCAATAAACCAAAGTGAATTATCTGCAGGAGGCCCTGGCGCATGAATCTGTGCAGCGGGAACGACCTCGGACCACCAGGGGCCGAGAAAACCACCGTCTCATGGGGCCGGACACTCAGGGTCAGGGGAAAATCCAATATATATCTGGTGGTATCTCGGGTGCTATTACAGATAGCGCAATAAATCAACGTGCAATCTCTGTAGGAGGCCCTGGCGCATGAATCTGTGCAGCGGGAACGACCTCGGACCACCAGGGGCCGAGAAAACCACAGTCTCATGGGGCCGGACAGCCAGGGTCAGGGAAAAATCCAATATATATCTGGTGATATCGCGGGTCCTATTACAGATAGCGAAATAAACCAAAGTCAATTATCTGCAGGAGGCCCTGGCGCATGAATCTGTGCAGCGGGAACGACCTCGGTCCACCAGGAGCCGAGAAAACCACCGTCTCATGGGGCCGGCCACTCAGGGTCGGGGGAAAAACCAATATATATCTGGTGATATCTCGGGTGCTATTAGAGATAGCGCAAAACGCCAAAGGGAATTATCTGCAGGAGGCCCTGGCGCATGAATCTGGGTAGCGGGGATGACCTCGGACCACCAGGGGCCGAGAAAACCACAGTCTCATGGGGCCGGACACTCAGGGTCAGGGGAAAATCCAATATATATCTGGTGATATCTCGGGTGCTATTAGATACAGCGCAATAAATCAAAGTGCATTATCTGCAGGAGGCCCTGGCGCATGAATCTGGGCAGCGGGAACGACCTCGGACCACCAGGGGCCGAGAAAACCAAAGTCCAATGGAGCCGGACACTCAGGGTCAGGGGAAAATCCAATATATATCTGGTGATATCTCGGGTGCTATTAGATACAGGACAATAAACCAAAGTGAATTATCTGCAAGAGGCACTGGCGCATGCATCTGTGCAGCGGGAACGACCTCGGACCACCAGGGGCCGAGAAAACCACAGTCTCATGGGGCCGGACACTCAGGGTCAGGGGAAAATCCAATATATATCTGGTGATATCTCGCGTGCTATTAGAGATAGCGCAATAAACCAAGTGAGTTATCTGCAGGAGGCCCTGGCGCCTGAATCTGTGCAGCGGGAACGACCTCGGACCACCAGGGGCCGAAAAAACCACAGTCTCATGGGGCCGGACACTCAGGGTCAGGGGAAAATCCAATATATATCTGGTGATATCTCGGGTGCTATTAGAGATACCGCAATAAACCAAAGTGAATTATCTGCAGGAGGCCCTGGCGCATGCATCTGTGCAGCGGGAACGACCTCGGACCACAAGGGGCCGAGAAAACCACCGTCTCATGGGGCCGGACACTCTGGGTCAGGGAAAAATCCAATATATGTCTGGTGATATCTCGGGTGCTATTAGAGATAGCGCAATAAACCAAAGTGAATTATCTGCAGGAGGCCCTGGCGCATGAATCTGTGCAGCGGGACGACCTCGGACCACCAGGGGCCGAGAAAACCACTGTTTCATGGGGCCGGACACTCATGGTCAGGGGAAAATCCAATATATATCTGGTGATATCTCGGGTGCTATTAGATACAGCGCAATAAATCAAAGTGCATTGTCTGTAGGAGGCCCTGGCGCATGAATCTGGGCAGCGGGAACGACCTCGGACCACCAGGGGCCGAGACAACCACCGTCTCATGGGGCCGGACACTCAGGGTCAGGGTAAAATCCAATATATATCTGGTGATATCTCGGGTGCTATTACATATAGCGCAATAAATCAAAGTGCATTGTCTGTAGGAGGCCCTGGCGCATGAATCTGTGCAGCGGGAACGACCTCGGACAACCATCAGCAGAAAAAACCACAGCCTCATGGGGTCGGACACTCAGGGTCAGGAAAAAATCCAATATATAACTGGTGATATCTCGGGTGCCATTGGATACAGCGCAATAAACCAAAGTGAATTATCTGCAAGAGGCCCTGGCGCATGCATCTGTGCAGCGTGAACGACCTCGGACCACCAGGGGCCGAGAAAACCACCGTCTCATGGGGCCGGACACTCAGGGTCAGGGGAAAATCCAATATATATCTGGTGATATCTCGGGTGCTATTACAGAGAGCGCAATAAATCAACGTGCAATCTCTGTAGGAGGCCCTGGCGCATGAATCTGTGCAGCGGGAACGACCTCGGACCACCAGGGGCCGAGAAAACCACAGTCTCATGGGGCCGGACACTCAGGGTCAGGGAAAAATCCAATATATGTGCGGTGATGTCTCGGGTGCTATTAGAGATAGCGCAATAAACCAAAGTGAATTATCTGCAGGAGGCCCTGGCGCATGAATCTGTGCAGCGGGACGACCTCGGACCACCAGGGGCCGAGAAAACCACTGTTTCATGGGGCCGGACACTCATGGTCAGGGGAAAATCCAATATATATCTGGTGATATCTCGGGTGCTATTAGATACACTGCAATAAACCAAAGTGGATTATCTGCAGGAGGCCCTGGCGCATGAATCTGGGCAGCGGGAACGACCTCGGACCACCAGGGGCCGAGAAAACCACAGTCTAATGGGGCCGGCCACTCAGGGTCAGGGGAAAATCCAATATATATCTGGTGATATCTCGGGTGCTATTAGATACAGCGCAATAAATCAAAGTGCATTGTCTGTAGGAGGCCCTGGCGCATGAATCTGTGCAGCGGGAACGACCTCGGAGCACCAGGGGCCGAGAAAACCACAGTCTCATGGGGCCGGACACCCAGGTTCAGGGGTAAATCCAATATATATCTGGTGATATCTCGGGTGCTATTAGATACACTGCAATAAACCAAAGTGGATTATCTGCAGGAGGCCCTGGCGCATGAATCTGGGCAGCGGGAACGACCTCGGACCACCAGGGGCCGAGAAAACCACAGTCTAATGGGGCCGGCCACTCAGGGTCAGGGGAAAATCCAATATATATCTGGTGATATCTCGGGTGCTATTAGAGATAGCGCAAAACGCCAAAGGGAATTATCTGCAGGAGGCCCTGGCGCATGAATCTGTGCAGAGGGAACGACCTCGGACCACCAGGGGCCGAGAAAGCCACCGTCTCATGGGGCCGGACACTCAGGGTCAGGGAAAAATGCAATATATATCTGGTGATATGTCGGGTGCTATTACAGATAGCGCAATACATCAAAGTGCATTGTCTGGAGGAGGCCCTGGCGCATGAATCTGGGTAGCGGGGACGACCTCGGACCACCAGGGGTCGAGAAAACCACAGTCTCATGGGGCCGGACACTCAGGGTCAGGGGAAAATCCAATATATATCTGGTGATATCTCGGGTGCTATTAGATACAGCGCAATAAATCAAAGTGCATTATCTGCAGGAGGCCCTGGCGCATGAATCTGGGCAGCGGGAACGACCTCGGACCACCAGGGGCCGAGAAAACCACAGTCTCATGGGGCCGGACACTCAGGGTCAGGGGAAAATCCAATATATATCTGGTGATATCTCGCGTGCTATTAGAAATAGCGCAATAAACCAAGTGAGTTATCTGCAGGAGGCCCTGGCGCCTGAATCTGTGCAGCGGGAACGACCTCGGACCACCAGGGGCCGAAAAAACCACAGTCTCATGGGGCCGGACACTCAGGGTCAGGGGAAAATCCAATATATATCTGGTGATATCTCGGGTGCTATTAGAGATAGCGCAATAAACCAAAGTGAATTATCTGCAGGAGGCCCTGGCGCATGCATCTGTGCAGCGGGAACGACCTCGGACCACAAGGGGCCGAGAAAACCACCGTCTCATGAGGCCGGACACTCTGGGTCAGGGAAAAATCCAATATATATGTGGTGATATCCCGGGTGCTATTACAGATAGCGAATAAATCAAAGTGCATTGTCTATAGGAGGCCCTGGCGCATGAATCTGTGCAGCGGGAACGACCTCGGAACACCAGGGGCCGAGAAAACTACAGTCTCATAGGTCCGGACACTCAGGGTCTGGGGAAAATCCAATATATATCTGGTGATATCGCGGGTCCTATTACAGATAGCGAAATAAACCAAAGTCAATTATCTGCAGGAGGCCCTGGCGCATGAACCTGTGCAGCGGGAACGACCTCGGTCCACCAGGAGCCGAGAAAACCACCGTCTCATGGGGCTGGACACTCAGGGTGAGGGAAATATCCAATATATATCTGGTGATATCTCGGGTGCTATTAGAGATAGCGCAACAAACGAAAGTGAATTATCTCCAGGAGGCCCTGGCGCATGAATCTGTGCAGCGGGAACGACCTCGGAACACCAGGGGCCGAGAAAACCACCGTCTCATGGGGCCGGACACTCAGGGTCAGGGAAAAATCCAATATATACCTGGTGATGTCTCGCGTGCTATTAGAGATAGCGCAATAAACCAAGTGAGTTATCTGCAGGAGGCCCTGGCGCCTGAATCTGCGCAGCGGGAACGACCTCGGACTACCAGGGGCCGAAAAAACCACAGTCTCATGGGGCCGGACACTCAGGGTCAGGGGAAAATCCAATATATATCTGGTGATATCTCGGGTGCTATTAGAGATAGCGCAATACGCCAAAGGGAATTATCTGCAGGAGGCCCTGGCGCATGAATCTGTGCAGAGGGAACGACCTCGGACCACCAGGGGCCGAGAAAGCCACCGTCTCATGGGGCCGGACACTCAGGGTCAGGGAAAAATGCAATATATATCTGGTGATATGTCGTGTGCTATTACAGATAGCGCAATACATCAATGTGCATTGTCTGGAGGAGGCCCTGGCGCATGAATCTGGGTAGCGGGGATGACCTCGGACCACCAGGGGCCGAGAAAACCACAGTCTCATGGGGCCGGACACTCAGGGTCAGGGGAAAATCCAATATATATCTGGTGATATCTCGGGTGCTATTACAGATAGCGCAATAAATCAAAGTGCATTGTCTGTAGGAGGCCCTGGCGCATGAATCTGTGCAGCGGGAACGACCTCGGACCACCAGGTGTCGAGAAAACCACAGTCTCATGGGGCCGGACACTCAGGGTCAGGGGAAAATCCAATATATATCTGGTGATATCTCGGGTGCTATTACAGATAGCGCAATAAATCAAAGTGCATTGTCTGTAGGAGGCCCTGGCGCATGAATCTGTGCAGCGGGAACGACCTCGGACCACCAGGGGCCGAGAAAACCACAGCCTCATGGGGCCGGACTCTCATGGTCAGGGAAAAATCCAATATATATCTGGTGATATCTCGGGTGCTATTAGTGATAGCGCAATAAACCAAAGTGAATTATCTGCAAGAGGCCCTGGCGCATGCATCTGTGCAGCGGGAACGACCTCGGACCACCAGGGGCCGAGAAAACCACAGTCTCATGGGGCCGGACACTCAGGGTCAGGGGAAAATCCAATATATATCTGGTGATATCTCGCGTGCTATTAGAGATAGCGCAATAAACCAAGTGAGTTATCTGCAGGAGGCCCTGGCGCCTGAATCTGTGCAGCGGGAACGACCTCGGACCACCAGGGGCCGAAAAAACCACAGTCTCATGGGGCCGGACACTCAGGGTCAGGGGAAAATCCAATATATATCTGGTGATATCTCGGGTGCTATTAGAGATACCGCAATAAACCAAAGTGAATTATCTGCAGGAGGCCCTGGCGCATGCATCTGTGCAGCGGGAACGACCTCGGACCACAAGGGGCCGAGAAAACCACCGTCTCATGGGGCCGGACACTCTGGGTCAGGGAAAAATCCAATATATATGTGGTGATATCCCGGGTGCTCTTACAGATAGCGCAATAAATCAAAGTGCATTGTCTATAGGAGGCCCTGGCGCATGAATCTGTGCAGCGGGAACGACCTCGGAACACCAGGGGCCGAGAAAACCACCGTCTCATGGGGCCGGACACTCAGGGTCAGGGGAAAATCCAATATATACCTGGTGATATCTCGCGTGCTATTAGAGATAGCGCAATGAACCAAGTGAGTTATCTGCAGGAGGCCCTGCCGCCTGAATCTGTGCAGCGGGAACGACCTCGGACCACCAGGGGCCGAAAAAACCACAGTCTCATGGGGCCGGACACTCCGGGTCAGGGGAAAATCCAATATATATCTGGTGATATCCCGGGTGCTATTACAGATAGCGCAATAAATCAAAGTGCATTGCCTGTAGGATGCCCTGGCGCATGTATGTGTGCACTGGGAACGATCACGGACCACCAGGGGCCGAGAAAACCACAGTCTCATGGGGCCGGACACTCAGGGTCAGGGCAAAATCCAATATATATCTGGTGATATCTCGTGTGCTATTAGAGATAGTGCAATAAACCAAAGTGAATTGTCTGCAGGAGGCCCTGGCGCATGAATCTGTGCAGCGGGAACGACCTCGGACCACCAGGGGCCGAGACAACCACCGTCTCATGGGGCCGGACATTCAGGGTCGGGGTAAAGTCCAATATATATCTGGTGATATCTCGGGTGCTATTAGAGATAGCGCAATAAACCAAAGTGAGTTATCTGCAAGAGGCCCTGGCGCATGAATCTGTGCAGCGGGAACGACCTCGGACAACCAGGGGCCGAGACAACCACAGTCTCATGGGGCCGGACACCCAGGTTCAGGGGTAAATCCAATATATATCTCGTGATATCTCGGGTGCTATTAGATACAGCGCAATAAACCAAAGTGGATTATCTGCAGGAGGCCCTGGCGCATGAATCTGGGCAGCGGGAACGACCTCGGACCACCAGGGGCCGAGACAACCACCGTCTCATGGGGCCGGACACTCAGGGTCAGGGTAAAATCCAATATATATCTGGTGATATCTCGGGTGCTATTACATATAGCGCAATAAATCAAAGTGCATTGTCTGTAGGAGGCCCTGGCGCATGAATCTGTGCAGCGGGAACGACCTCGGACAACCATCAGCAGAAAAAACCACAGCCTCATGGGGTCGGACACTCAGGGTCAGGAAAAAATCCAATATATAACTGGTGATATCTCGGGTGCTATTGGATACAGCGCAATAAACCAAAGTGAATTATCTGCAAGAGGCCCTGGCGCATGCATCTGTGCAGCGTGAACGACCTCGGACCACCAGGGGCCGAGAAAACCACCGTCTCATGGGGCCGGACACTCAGGGTCAGGGGAAAATCCAATATATATCTGGTGATATCTCGGGTGCTATTACAGAGAGCGCAATAAATCAACGTGCAATCTCTGTAGGAGGCCCTGGCGCATGAATCTGTGCAGCGGGAACGACCTCGGACCACCAGGGGCCGAGAAAACCACAGTCTCATGGGGCCGGACACTCAGGGTCAGGGAAAAATCCAATATATGTCTGGTGATATCTCGGGTGCTATTAGAGATAGCGCAATAAACCAAAGTGAATTATCTGCAGGAGGCCCTGGCGCATGAATCTGTGCAGCGGGACGACCTCGGACCACCAGGGGCCGAGAAAACCACTGTTTCATGGGGCCGGACACTCATGGTCAGGGGAAAATCCAATATATATCTGGTGATATCTCGGGTGCTATTAGATACAGCGCAATAAATCAAAGTGCATTGTCTGTAGGAGGCCCTGGCGCATGAATCTGTGCAGCGGGAACGACCTCGGACCACCAGGGGCCGAGAAAACCACAGTCTCATGGGGCCGGACACCCAGGTTCAGGGGTAAATCCAATATATATCTCGTGATATCTCGGGTGCTATTAGATACAGCGCAATAAACCAAAGTGGATTATCTGCAGGAGGCCCTGGCGCATGAATCTGGGCAGCGGGAACGACCTCGGACCACCAGGGGCCGAGAAAACCACCGTCTCATGGGGCCGGACACTCAGGGTCAGGGGAAAATCCAATATATATCTGGTGATATCTCGGGTGCTATTACAGAGAGCGCAATAAATCAACGTGCAATCTCTGTAGGAGGCCCTGGCGCATGAATCTGTGCAGCGGGAACGACCTCGGACCACCAGGGGCCGAGAAAACCACAGTCTCATGGGGCCGGACACTCAGGGTCAGGGAAAAATCCAATATATGTCCGGTGATATCTCGGGTGCTATTAGAGATAGCGCAATAAACCAAAGTGAATTATCTGCAGGAGGCCCTGGCGCATGAATCTGTGCAGCGGGACGACCTCGGACCACCAGGGGCCGAGAAAACCACTGTTTCATGGGGCCGGACACTCATGGTCAGGGGAAAATCCAATATATATCTGGTGATATCTCGGGTGCTATTAGATACAGCGCAATAAATCAAAGTGCATTGTCTGTAGGAGGCCCTGGCGCATGAATCTGTGCAGCGGGAACGACCTCGGAGCACCAGGGGCCGAGAAAACCACAGTCTCATGGGGCCGGACACCCAGGTTCAGGGGTAAATCCAATATATATCTGGTGATATCTCGGGTGCTATTAGATACACTGCAATAAACCAAAGTGGATTATCTGCAGGAGGCCCTGGCGCATGAATCTGGGCAGCGGGAACGACCTCGGACCACCAGGGGCCGAGAAAACCACAGTCTAATGGGGCCGGCCACTCAGGGTCAGGGGAAAATCCAATATATATCTGGTGATATCTCGGGTGCTGTTAGAGATAGCGCAAAACGCCAAAGGGAATTATCTGCAGGAGGCCCTGGCGCATGAATCTGTGCAGAGGGAACGACCTCGGACCACCAGGGGTCGAGAAAACCACAGTCTCATGGGGCCGGACACTCAGGGTCAGGGGAAAATCCAATATATATCTGGTGATATCTCGGGTGCTATTAGATACAGCGCAATAAATCAAAGTGCATTATCTGCAGGAGGCCCTGGCGCATGAATCTGGGCAGCGGGAACGACCTCGGACCACCAGGGGCCGAGAAAACCACAGTCTCATGGGGCCGGACACTCAGGGTCAGGGGAAAATCCAATATATATCTGGTGATATCTCGCGTGCTATTAGAGATAGCGCAATAAACCAAGTGAGTTATCTGCAGGAGGCCCTGGCGCCTGAATCTGTGCAGCGGGAACGACCTCGGACCACCAGGGGCCGAAAAAACCACAGTCTCATGGGGCCGGACACTCAGGGTCAGGGGAAAATCCAATATATATCTGGTGATATCTCGGGTGCTATTAGAGATAGCGCAATAAACCAAAGTGAATTATCTGCAGGAGGCCCTGGCGCATGCATCTGTGCAGCGGGAACGACCTCGGACCACAAGGGGCCGAGAAAACCACCGTCTCATGGGGCCGGACACTCTGGGTCAGGGAAAAATCCAATATATATGTGGTGATATCCCGGGTGCTATTACAGATAGCGCAATAAATCAAAGTGCATTGTCTATAGGAGGCCCTGGCGCATGAATCTGTGCAGCGGGAACGACCTCGGAACACCAGGGGCCGAGAAAACTACAGTCTCATAGGTCCGGACACTCAGGGTCTGGGGAAAATCCAATATATATCTGGTGATACCGCGGGTCCTATTACAGATAGCGAAATAAACCAAAGTCAATTATCTGCAGGAGGCCCTGGCGCATGAATCTGTGCAGCGGGAACGACCTCGGTCCACCAGGAGCCGAGAAAACCACCGTCTCATGGGGCTGGACACTCAGGGTGAGGGAAATATCCAATATATATCTGGTGATATCTCGGGTGCTATTAGAGATAGCGCAACAAACGAAAGTGAATTATCTCCAGGAGGCCCTGGCGCATGAATCTGTGCAGCGGGAACGACCTCGGAACACCAGGGGCCGAGAAAACCACCGTCTCATGGGGCCGGACACTCAGGGTCAGGGAAAAATCCAATATATACCTGGTGATGTCTCGCGTGCTATTAGAGATAGCGCAATAAACCAAGTGAGTTATCTGCAGGAGGCCCTGGCGCCTGAATCTGCGCAGCGGGAACGACCTCGGACTACCAGGGGCCGAAAAAACCACAGTCTCATGGGGCCGGACACTCAGGGTCAGGGAAAAATGCAATATATATCTGGTGATATGTCGTGTGCTATTACAGATAGCGCAATACATCAAAGTGCATTGTCTGGAGGAGGCCCTGGCGCATGAATCTGGGTAGCGGGGATGACCTCGGACCACCAGGGGCCGAGAAAACCACAGTCTCATGGGGCCGGACACTCAGGGTCAGGGGAAAATCCAATATATATCTGGTGATATCTCGGGTGCTATTAGATACAGCGCAATAAACCAAAGTGGATTATCTGCAGGAGGCCATGGCGCATGAATCTGTGCAGCGGGAACGACCTCGGACCACCAGGGGCCGAGAAAACCACTGTCTCATGGGGCCGGACACTCAGGGTCAGGGGAAAATCCAATATATATCTGGTGATATCTCGGGTGCTATTACAGATAGCGCAATAAATCAACGTGCAATCTCTGTAGGAGGCCCTGGCGCATGAATCTGTGCAGCGGGAACGACCTCGGACCACCAGGGGTCGAGAAAACCACAGTCTCATGGGGCCGGACACTCAGGGTCAGGGGAAAATCCAATATATATCTGGTGATATCTCGGGTGCTATTACAGATAGCGCAATAAATCAAAGTGCATTGTCTGTAGGAGGCCCTGGCGCATGAATCTGTGCAGCGGGAACGACCTCGGACCACCAGGGGCCGAGAAAACCACAGTCTCATGGGGCCGGACACTCAGGGTCAGGGAAAAATCCAATATATGTCTGGTGATATCTCGGGTGCTATTAGAGATAGCGCAATAAACCAAAGTGAATTATCTGCAGCAGGCCCTGGCGCATGAATCTGTGCAGCGGGAACGACCTCGGACCACCAGGGGCCGAGAAAACCACCTTCTCATGGGGCCGGACACTCAGGGTCAGGGAAAAATGCAATATATATCTGGTGATATGTCGGGTGCTATTACAGATAGCGCAATACATCAAAGTGCATTGTCTGGAGGAGGCCCTGGCGCATGAATCTGGGTAGCGGGAACGACCTAGGACCACCAGGGGCCGAGAAAACCACAGTCTCATGGGGCCGGACACTCAGGGTCAGGGGAAAATCCAATATATATCTGGTGATATCTCGGGTGCTATTAGATACAGCGCAATAAATCAAAGTGCATTATCTGCAGGAGGCCCTGGCGCATGAATCTGGGCAGTGGGAACGACCTCGGACCACCAGGGGCCGAGAAAACCACAGTCTCATGGGGCCGGACACTCAGGGTCAGGGGAAAATCCAATATATATCTGGTGATATCTCGGGTGCTATTACAGATAGCGCAATAAATCAAAGTGCACTGTCTGTAGGAGGCCCTGGCGCATGAATCTGTGCAGCGGGAACGACCTCGGACAACCATCGACAGAAAAAACCACAGCCTCATGGGGTCGGACACTCAGGGTCAGGAAAAAATCCAATATATATCTATTGATATCTCGGGTACTATTAGAGATAGCGCAGTAAGCCAAAGTGAATTATCTGCAGGAGGCACTGGCGCATGAATCTGTGCAGCGGGAACGACCTCGGACCACCAGGGGCCGAGAAAACCACAGTCTCATGGGGCCGGACACTCAGGGTCAGGGGAAAATCCAATATATATCTGGTGATATCTCGGGTGCTATTACAGATAGCGCAATAAATCAAAGTGCATTGTCTGTAGGAGGCTCTGGCGCATGAATCTGTGCAGCGGGAACAACCTCGGACCACCAGGGGCCGAGAAAACCACAGTCTAATGGAGCCGGACACTCAGGGTCAGGGGAAAATCCAATATATATCTGGTGATATCTCGGGTGCTATTAGAGATAGCGCAATAAACCAAAGCGAATTATCTGCAGGAGGCCCTGGCGCATGAATCTGTGCAGCGGGAACGACCTCGGTCCACCAGGGGCCGAGAAAACCACCGTCTCATGGGGCTGGACACTCAGGGTCATTGGAAAATCCAATATATATCTGGTGGTATCTCGGGTGCTATTACAGATAGCGCAATAAATCATAGTGCATTGTCTGTAGGAGGCCCAGGCGCATGAACATGTGCAGCGGGAACGACCTCGGACCACCAGGGGCCGAGAAAACCACAGTCTCATGGGGCCGGACACTCAGGATTAGGGGAAAATCCAATATATATCTGGTGATATCTCGGGTGCTATTACAGATAGCGCAATAAATCAAAGTGCATTGTCTGTAGGAGGCCCTGGCGCATGAATCTGTGCAGCGGGAACGACCTCGGACCACCAGGGGCCGAGAAAACCACAGTCTCATGGGGCCGGACACTCAGGGTCAGGGAAAAATCCAATATATGTCTGGTGATATCTCGGGTGCTATTAGAGATAGCGCAATAAACCAAAGTGAATTATCTGCAGCAGGCCCTGGCGCATGAATCTGTGCAGCGGGAACGACCTCGGACCACCAGGGGCCGAGAAAACCACCTTCTCATGGGGCCGGACACTCAGGGTCAGGGAAAAATGCAATATATATCTGGTGATATGTCGGGTGCTATTACAGATAGCGCAATACATCAAAGTGCATTGTCTGGAGGAGGCCCTGGCGCATGAATCTGGGTAGCGGGAACGACCTAGGACCACCAGGGGCCGAGAAAACCACAGTCTCATGGGGCCGGACACTCAGGGTCATGGGAAAATCCAATATATATCTGGTGATATCTCGGGTGCTATTAGATACAGCGCAATAAATCAAAGTGCATTATCTGCAGGAGGCCCTGGCGCATGAATCTGGGCAGCGGGAACGACCTCGGACCACCAGGGGCCGAGAAAACCACATTCTAATGGGGCCGGACACTCAGGGTCAGGTTAAAATCCAATATATATCTGGTCATATCTCTGGTGCTATTACAGATAGCGCAATAAATCAAAGTGCATTGTCTGTAGGAGGCCCTGGCGCATGAATCTGTGCAGCGGGAACGACCTCGAACCACCAGGGGCCGAGAAAACCACAGTCTCATGGGGCTGGACACTCAGGGTCAGGGGAAAATCCAATATATATCTGGTGATATCTCGGGTGCTATTAGAGATGGCGCAATAAACCAAAGTGAATTATCTGCAGGAGGCCCTGGCGCATGAATCTGTGCAGCGGGAACGACCTCGGTCCACCAGGGGCCGAGAAAGCCACCGTCTCATGGGGCTGGACACTCAGGGTGAGGGAAATATCCAATATATATCTGGTGATATCTCGTCTGCTATTACAGATAGCGCAATAAATCAAAGTGCATTGTCTGTAGGAGGCCGTGGCGCATGAATCTGGGCAGCGGGAACGACCTCGGACCACCAGGGGCCGAGAAGACCACCGTCTCATGGGGCCGGCCACTCAGGGTCAGGGGAAAATCCAATATATAACTGGTGATGTCTCGGGTGCTATTAGATACAGCGCAATAAACCAAAGTGAATTATCTGCAAGAGGCCCTGGCGCATGCATCCGTGCAGCGGGAACGACCTCGGACCACCAGGGGCCGAGAAAATCACAGTCTCATGGGGCCGGACACTCAGGGTCAGGGGAAAATTCAATATATATCTGGTGATATCTCGGGTGCTATTAGAGATAGCGCAATAAACCAAAGCGAATTATCTGCAGGAGGCCCTGGCGCATGAATCTGTGCAGCGGGAACGACCTCGGTCCACCAGGGGCCGAGAAAACCACCGTCTCATGGGGCTGGACACTCAGGGTCATTGGAAAATCCAATATATATCAGGTGATATCTCCGGTGCTAATACAGATAGCGCAATAAATCAAAGTGCATTGTCTGTAGGAGGCCCTGGCGCATGAACATGTGCAGCGGGAACGACCTCGGACCACCAGGGGCCGAGAAAACCACAGTCTCATGGGGCCGGACACTCAGGGTCAGGGGAAAATCCAATATATATCTGGTGATATCTCGGGTGCTATTACAGATAGCGCAATAAATCAAAGTGCATTGTCTGTAGGAGGCCCTGGCGCATGAATCTGTGCAGCGGGAACGACCTCGGACCACCAGGGGCCGAGAAAACCACAGTCTCATGGGGCCGGACACTCAGGGTCAGGGAAAAATCCAATATATGTCTGGTGATATCTCGGGTGCTATTAGAGATAGCGCAATAAACCAAAGTGAATTATCTGCAGGAGGCCCTGGCGCATGAATCTGTGCAGCGGGAACGACCTCGGACCACCAGGGGCCGAGAAAACCACCTTCTCATGGGGCCGGACACTCAGGGTCAGGGAAAAATGCAATATATATCTGGTGATATGTCGGGTGCTATTACAGATAGCGCAATACATCAAAGTGCATTGTCTGGAGGAGGCCCTGGCGCATGAATCTGGGTAGCGGGAACGACCTAGGACCACCAGGAGCCGAGAAAACCACAGTCTCATGGGGCCGGACACTCAGAGTCAGGAGAAAATCCAATATATATCTGGTGATATCTCGGGTGCTATTACAGATAGCGCAATAAATCAAAGTGCATTGTCTGTAGGAGGCCCTGTCGCACGAATCGGTGCAATGGGAACAACCTCGGACCACCAGGGTCCGAGAAAACCACCGTCTCATGTAGCCGGTCACTCAGGGACAGGGGAAAATCCAATATATATCTGGTGATATCTCGGGTGCTATTACACATAGCGCAATAAATCAAAGTGCATTGTCTGTAGGAGGCCCTGGCGCATGAATATGTGCAGCGGGAACGACCTCGGACCACCAGGGGCCGAGAAAACCACAGTCTCATGGGGACCGACACTCAGGGTCAGGGAAAAATCCAATATATATCTGCTGATATCTCGGGTGCTATTACAGATAGAGCAATAAATCAAAGTGCATTGTCTGTAGGAGGCCCTGGCGCATGAATCGGTGCAGCGGGAACGACCTCGGACCACCAGGGGCCGAGAAAACCACAGTCTCATGGAGCCGGACACTCAGGGTCAGGGCAAAATCCAATATATATCTGGTGATATCTCGGGTGCTATTAGAGATAGCGCAATAAACCAATGTGAATTATCTGCAGGAGGCCCTGGCGCATGAATCTGTGCAGCGGGAACGACCTCGGACCACCAGGGGCCGAGGAAACCGCAGTCTCATGGGGCCGGATACTCAGGGTCAGTGAAAAATCCAATATATATCTGGTGATATCTCGGGTGCTATTAGAGATAGCGCAATAAACCAAAGTGAATTATCTGCAGGAGGCCCTGGCGCATGAATCTGTGCAGCGGGAACGACCTCGGACCATCAGGGGCCGAGAAAACCACCGTCTCATGGGGCCGGATACTCAGGGTCAGGGAAAAAGGCAATATAGATCTGCTGATATGTCGGGTGCTATTACTGATAGCGCAATAAATCAAAGTGCATTGTCTGTAGGAGGCCCTGGCGCATGAATCTGTGCAGCGGGAACGACCTCGGACCACCAGGGGCCGAGAAAAGCACAGTCTCATGGGGCCGGACACTCAGGGTCAGGGAAAAATGCAATATATATCTGGTGATATGTCGGGTGCTATTACAGATAGCGCAATAAATCAAAGTGCATTGTCTGTAGGAGGCCCTGGCGCATGAATCTGTACAGCGGGAACGACCTCGGACCACCAGGGGCCGAGAAAACCACAGTCTCATGGGGCCGGACACTCAGGGTCAGGGAAAAATGCAATATATATCTGGTGATATGTCGGGTGCTATTACAGATAGCGCAATACATCAAAGTGCATTGTCTGGAGGAGGCCCTGGCGCATGAATCTGGGTAGCGGGGACGACCTCGGACCACCAGGGGCCGAGAAAACCACAGTCTCATGGGGCCGGACACTCAGGGTCAGGGGAAAATCCAATATATATCTGGTGATATCTCGGGTGCTATTAGATACAGCGCAATAAATCAAAGTGCATTATCTGCAGGAGGCCCTGGCGCATGAATCTGGGCAGCGGGAACGACCTCGGACCACCAGGGGCCGAGAAAACCACCGTCTCATGGGGCTGGACACTCAGGGTCATTGGAAAATCCAATATATATCTGGTGATATCTCGGGTGCTATTAGATACAGCGCAATAAACCAAAGTTAATTATCTGCAAGAGGCCCTGGCGCATGCATCTGTGCAGCGGGAACGACCTCGGACAACCAGGGGCCGAGAAAACCACCGTCTCATGGGGCTGGGCACTCAGGGTGAGGGATATATCCAATATATATCTGGTGATATCTCGGGTGCTATTATAGATAGCGCAATAAATCAATGTGCATTGTCTGTAGGAGGCCCTGGCGCATGAATCTGTGCAGCGGGAACGACCTTGGACCACCAGGGGCCGAGAAAACCACAGTCTCATGGGGCCGGACACTCAGGGTCAGGGAAAAATGCAATATATATCTCGTGATATGTCGGGTGCTATTACAGATAGCGCAATAAATCAAAGTGCAGTGTCTGTAAGAGGCCGTGCCGCATGAATCTGGGCAGCGGGAACGACCTCGGTCCACCAGGGGCCGAGAAAACCACCGTCTCATGGGGCTGGACACTCAGGGTGAGGGAAATATCCAATATATATCTGGTGATATCTCGGGTGCTATTATAGATAGCGCAATAAATCAAAGTGCATTGTCTGTAAGAGGCCGTGCCGCATGAATCTGGGCAGCGGGAACGACCTCGGACCACCATCGGCAGAGAAAACCACAGACTCATGGGGCCGGACACTCAGGGTCAGGGGATAATCCAATATATATCTGGTGATATCTCGGGTGCTATTAGAGATAGCGCAATAAACCAAAGTGAATTATCTGCAGGAGGCCCTGGCGCATGCATCTGTGCAGCGGGAACGACCTCGGACCACCAGGGGCCGAGAAAACCACCGTCTCATTGGGCCGGACACTCTGGGTCAGGGAAAAATCCAATATATATGTGGTGATATCCCGGGTGCTATTACAGATAGCGCAATAAATCAAAGTGCATTGTCTGTAGGAGGCCCTCGCGCATGAATCTGTACAGCGGGAACGAGCTCGGACCACCAGGGGCCGAGAAAACTACAGTCTCATAGGGCCGGACACTCAGGGTCTGGGGAAAATCCAATATATATCTGGTGATATCGCGGGTCCTATTACAGATAGCGAAATAAACCGAAGTGCATTGTCTGTAGGAGGCCCTGGCGCATGAATGTGGCCAGCGGGAACGACCTCGGTCCACCATGGGCCGAGAAAACCACAGTCTCATGGGGCCGGACACTCAGGGTCAGGGGAAAATCCAATATATATCTGGTGATATCTCGCGTGCTATTAGAGATAGCGCAATAAACCAAGTGAGTTATCTGCAGGAGGCCCTGGCGCTTGAATCTGTGCAGCGGGAACGACCTCGGAACACCAAGGGCCGAAAAAACCACAGTCTCATGGGGCCGGACACTCAGGGTCAGGGGAAAATCCAATACATATCTGGTGATATCTCGGGTGCTATTAGAGATAGCGCAATAAACCAAAGTGAATTATCTGCAGGAGGCCCTGGCGCATGCATCTGTGCAGCGGGAACGACCTCGGACCACCAGGGGCCGAGACAACCACAGTCTCATGGGGCTGGACACTCAGGGTCATTGGAAAATCCAATATATATCTGGTGATATCTCGGGTGCTATTAGATACAGCGCAATAAACCAAAGTTAATTATCTGCAAGAGGCCCTGGCGCATGCATCTGTGCAGCGGGAACGACCTCGGACAACCAGGGGCCGAGAAAATCACCGTCTCATGGGGCCGGACACTCAGAGACAGGGGAAAATCCAATATATATCTGGTGATATCTCGGGTGCTATTAGAGATAGCGCAATAAACCAAAGTGAATTATCTGCAGGAGGCCCTGGCGCATGAATCTGTGCAGCGGGAACGACCTCGGTCCACCAGGGGCCGAGAAAACCACCGTCTCATGGGGCTGGACACTCAGGGTCAAGGAAAAATCCAATATATATCTGGTGATATCTCGCGTCCTATTAGAGATAGCGCAATAAACCAAGTGAGTTATCTGCAGGAGGCCCTGGCGCCTGAATCTGTGCAGCGGGAACGACCTCGGACCACCAGGGGCCGAAAAAACCACAGTCTCATAGGGCCGGACACTCAGGGTCTGGGGAAAATCCAATATATATCTGGTGATATCGCGGGTCCTATTACAGATAGCCAAATAAACCAAAGTCAATTAACTGCAGGAGGCCCTGGCGCATGAATCTGTGCAGCGGGAACGACCTCGGTCCACCAGGAGCCGAGAAAACCACCGTCTCATGGGGCTGGACACTCAGGGTGAGGGAAATATCCAATATATATCTGGTGATATCTCGCGTCCTATTAGAGATAGCGCAATAAACCAAGTGAGTTATCTGCAGGAGGCCCTGGCGCCTGAATCTGTGCAGCGGGAACGACCTCGGACCACCAGGGGCCGAAAAAACCACAGTCTCATAGGGCCGGACACTCAGGGTCTGGGGAAAATCCAATATATATCTGGTGATATCGCGGGTCCTATTACAGATAGCCAAATAAACCAAAGTCAATTAACTGCAGGAGGCCCTGGCGCATGAATCTGTGCAGCGGGAACGACCTCGGTCCACCAGGAGCCGAGAAAACCACCGTCTCATGGGGCTGGACACTCAGGGTGAGGGAAATATCCAATATATATCTGGTGATATCTCGGGTGCTATTAGAGATAGCGCAATAAACGAAAGTGAATTATCTGCAGGAGGCCCTGGCGCATGAATCTGTGCAGCGGGAACGACCTCGGACCACCAGGGGCCGAGAAAACTACCGTCTCATGGGGCCGGACACTGAGCGTCAGGGAAAAATCCAATATATATCTGGTGATATCTCGCGTCCTATTAGAGATAGCGAAATAAACCAAAGTCAATTATCTGCAGGAGGCCCTGGCGCATGAATCTGTGCAGCGGGAACGACCTCGGTCCACCAGGGGCCGAGAAAACCACCGTCTCATGGGGCCGGACACTCAGAGTCAAGGGAAAATCCAACATATATCTGGTGATATCTCGGGTGCTATTAGAGATAGCGCAATAAACCAAAGTGAATTATCTGCAGGAGGCCCTGGCGCATGAATCTGTGCAGCGGGAACGACCTCGGTCCACCAGGGGCCGAGAAAACCAGCGTCTCATGGGGCTGGGCACTCAGGGTGAGGGAAATATCCAATATATATCTGGTGATATCTCGGGTGCTATTACAGATAGCGCAATAAATCAAAGTGCATTGTCTGTAGGAGGCCCTGGCGCATGAATCTGTGCTGCGGGAACGTCCTCAGACCACCAGGGGCCGAGAAAACCACAGTCTCATGGGGCCGGACACTCAGGGTCAGGGGAAAATCCAATATATATCTGGTGATATCTCGCGTGCTATTAGAGATAGCGCAATAAACCAAGTGAGTTATCTGCAGGAGGCCTTGGCGCATGAATCTGTGCAGCGGGAACGACCTCGGAACACCAAGGGCCGAAAAAACCACAGTCTCATGGGGCCGGACACTCAGGGTCAGGGGAAAATCCAATACATATCTGGTGATATCTCGGGTGCTATTAGAGATAGCGCAATAAACCAAAGTGAATTATCTGCAGGAGGCCCTGGCGCATGCATCTGTGCAGCGGGAACGACCTCGGACCACCAGGGGCCGAGAAAACCACAGTCTCATGGGGCCGGACACTCAGGGTCAGGGGAAAATCCGATATATATCTGGTGATATCTCGGGTGCTATTACAGATAGCGCAATAAATCAAAGTGCATTGTCTGTAGGAGGCCCTGGCGCCTGAATCTGTGCAGCGGGAACGACCTCGGACCACCAGGCGCCGAGAAAACCACAGTCTCATGGGGCCGGACACTCAGGGTCAGGGAAAAATGCAATATATATCTGGTGATATCTCGGGTGCTATTAGAGATAGCGCAATAAACCAAGTGAGTTATCTGCAGGAGGCCCTGGCGCCTGAATCTGTGCAGCGGGAACGACCTCGGACCACCAGGGGCCAAAAAAACCACAGTCTCATGGGGCCGGACACTCAGGGTCAGGGGAAAATCCAATATATATCTGGTGATATCTCGGGTCCTATTACAGATAGCGAAATAAATCAAAGTGCATTGTCTGTAGGAGGCCCTGGCGCATGAATGTGCCCAGCGGGAACGACCTCGGACCACCAGGGGCCGAGAAAACCACCGTCTCATTGGGCCGGACACTCAGGGTCAGGGGAAAATCCAATATTTATCTGGTGATATCTCGGGTGCTATTACAGATAGCGGAATAAATCAAAGTGCATTGTCTGTAGGAGGACCTGGCGCACGAATCTGTGCAGCGGGAACGACCTCGGACCACCAGGGGCCGAGAATACCACAGTCTCATGGGTCCGGACTCTCAGTGTCTGGGGAAAATCCAATATATATCTGGCGATATCTCGGGTCCTATTACAGATAGCGAAATAAATCAAAGTGCATTGTCTGTAGGAGGCCCTGGCGCATGAATCTGTGCAGCGGGATCGACCTCGGACCACCAAGGGGCCGAGGAAACCACAGTCTCATGGGGCCGGACACTCAGGGTCAGGGGAAAATCCAATATATATCTGGTGATATCTCGGGTGCTATTAGAGATATCGCAATAAACCAAAGTGAATTATCTGCAGGAGGACCTGGCGCATGAATCTGTGCAACGGGAACGACCTCGGACCACCAGGGACCGAGAAAACCACCGTCCCGGGGGGCCGGACACTTAGGGTCAGTGAAAAATCCAATATATATCTGGTGATATCTCGGGTGCTATTACAGATAGCGCAATAAATCAAAGTGCATTGTCTGTAGGAGGCCGTGGCGCATGAATCTGGGCAGCGGGAACGACCTCGGACCACCAGGGGCCGAGAAGACCACCGTCTCATGGGGCCGGCCACTCAGGGTCAGGGGAAAATCCAATATATATCTGGTGATATCTCGGGTCCTATTACAGATAGCGAAATAAATCAAAGTGCATTGTCTGTAGGAGGCCATGGCGCATGAATGTGGCCAGCGGCAACGACCTCGGCCCACCAGGGGCCGAGAAAACCACCGTCTCATGGGGCCGGACACTGAGGGTCAGGGAAAAATCCAATATATATCTGGTGATATCTCGGGTGCTATTACAGATAGCGCAATAAACCAAAGTGAGTTATCTGCAGGAGGCCCTGGCGACTGATTCTGTGCAGCGGGAACGACCTCGGACCACCAGGGGCCGAAAAAACCACAGTCTCATGGGGCCCGACACTCAGGGTCAGGGGAAAATCCAATATATATCTGGTGATATCTCGGGTGCTATTAGAGATAGCGAAATAAACCAAAGTGAATTATCTGCAGGAGGCCTTGGCGCATGAATCTGTGCAGCGGGAACGACCTCGGACCACCAGGGGCCGACAAAAACGACAGTCTCAAGGGGCCGGACATTCAGGGTCAGGGGAAAATCCAATATATATCTGGTGATATCTCGGGTGCTATTAGAGATAGCGCAATAAACCAAAGTGAATTATCTGCAGGAGGCCCTGGCGCATAAATGTGGCCAGCGGGAACGACCTCGGACCACCAGGGGCCGAGAAAACCACAGTCTCATGGCGCCGGACACTCATGGTCAGGGAAAAATCCAATATATATCTGGTGATATCTCGGGTGCTATTAGAGATAGCGCAATAAACCAAGTGAGTTATCTGCAGGAGGCCCTGGCGCCTGAATCTGTGCAGCGGGAACGACCTCGGACCACCAGGGGCCGAAAAAACCACAGTCTCATGGGGCCGGACACTCAGGGTCAGGGGAAAATCCAATATATATCCGGTGATATCTCGGGTCCTATTACAGATAGCGAAATAAATCAAAGTGCATTGTCTGTAGGAGGACCTGGCGCACGAATCTGTGCAGCGGGAACGACCTCGGACCACCAGGGGCCGAGAAAACTATAGTCTCCTGGGCTCGGACACTCAGGGTCTGGGGAAAATCCAATATATATCTGGTGATATCTCGGTTCCTATTACAGATAGCGAAATAAAGCAAAGTGAATTATCTGCAGGAGGCCCTGGCGTATGAATCTGTGCAGCGGGAACGACCTCGGTCCACCAGGGGCCGAGAAAACCACCGTCTCATGGGGCTGGACACTCAGGGTCAGGGGAAAATCCAATATTTATCTGGTTATATCTCGGGTGCTATTACAGATAGCGCAATAAATCAAAGTGCATTGTCTGTAGGAGGACCTGGCGCACGAATCTGTGCAGCGGGAACGACCTCGGACTACCAGGGGCGGAGAAAACTATAGTCTCATGGGGCCGGACACTCAGGGTCTGGGGAAAATCCAATATATATCTGGTGATATCTCGGGTGCTATTAGAGATAGCGAAATAAACCAAAGTGAATTATCTGCAGGAGGCCCTGGCGCATGCATCTGTGCAGCGGGAACGACCTCGGACCACCAGGGGCCGACAAAACGACAGTCTCAAGGGGCCGGACATTCAGGGTCAGGGGAAAATCCAATATATATCTGGTGATATCTCGGGTGCTATTAGAGATAGCGCAATAAACCAAAGTGAATTATCTGCAGGAGGCCCTGGCGCATAAATGTGGCCAGCGGGAACGACCTCGGACCACCAGGGGCCGAGAAAACCACAGTCTCATGGGGCCGGACACTCATGGTCAGGGAAAAATCCAATATATATCTGGTGATATCTCGGGTGCTATTAGAGATAGCGCAATAAACCAAGTGAGTTATCTGCAGGAGGCCCTGGCGCCTGAATCTGTGCAGCGGGAACGACCTCGGACCACCAGGGGCCAAAAAAACCACAGTCTCATGGGGCCGGACACTCAGGGTCAGGGGAAAATCCAATATATATCTGGTGATATCTCGGGTCCTATTACAGATAGCGAAATAAATCAAAGCGCATTGTCTGTAGGAGGACCTGGCGCACGAATCTGTGCAGCGGGAACGACCTCGGACCACCAGGGGCCGAGAAAACTATAGTCTCATGGGGTCGGACACTCAGGGTCTGGGGAAAATCCAATATATATCTGGTGATATCTCGGTTCCTATTACAGATAGCGAAATAAAGCAAAGTGAGTTATCTGCAGGAGGCCCTGGCGTATGAATCTGTGCAGCGGGAACGACCTCGGTCCACCAGGGGCCGAGAAAACCACCGTCTCATGGGTCTGGACACTCAGGGTCAGGGGAAAATCCAATATTTATCTGGTTATATCTCGGGTGCTATTACAGATAGCGCAATAAATCAAAGTGCATTGTCTGTTGGAGGACCTGGCGCACGAATCTGTGCAGCGGGAACGACCTCGGACCACCAGGGGCCGAGAAAACTATAGTCTCATGGGGCCGGACACTCAGGGTCTGGGGAAAATCCAATATATATCTGGTGATATCTCGGGTCCTATTACAGATAGCGAAATAAATCAAAGTGCATTGTCTGTAGGAGGCCCTGGCGCATGAATGTGCCCAGCGGGAATGACCTCGGACCACCAGGGGCCGAGAAAACCACCGTCTCATTGGGCCGGACACTCAGGGTCAGGGGAAAATCCAATATTTATCTGGTGATATCTCGGGTGCTATTACAGATAGCGCAATAAATCAAAGTGCATTGTCTGTAGGAGGACCTGGCGCACGAATCTGTGCAGCGGGAACGACCTCGGACCACCAGGGGCCGAAAAAACCACAGTCTCATGGGGCCGGACACACAGGGTCAGGGGAAAATCCAATATATATCTGGTGATATCTCGGGTGCTATTAGAGATAGCCCAATAAACCAAGTGAGTTATCTGCAGGAGGCCCTGGCGCCTGAATCTGTGCAGCGGGAACGACCTCGGACCACCAGGGGCCGAAAAAACCACAGTCTCATGGGGCCGGACACACAGGGTCAGGGGAAAATCCAATATATATCTGGTGATATCTCGGGTGCTATTAGAGATAGCGCAATAAATAAAAGTGCATTGTCTGTAGGAGGCCCTGGCGCATGAATCTGAGCAGCGGGAACGACCTAGGACCACCAGGGGCCGAGAAAACTATAGTCTCATGGGGCCGGACACTCATCGTCTGGGGAAAATCCAATATATATCAGGTGATATCTCGGGTCCTATTACAGATAGCGAAATAAACCAAAGTGAATTATCTGCAGGAGGCCCTGGCGTATCAATCTGTGCAGCGGGAACGACATCGGTCCACCAGGGGCCGAGAAAACCACCGTCTCATGGGGCCGGACACTCAGAGTCAGGAGAAAATCCAATATATATCTGGTGATATCTCGGGTGCTATTACAGATAGCGCAATAAGTCAAAGTGCATTGTCTGTAGGAGGCCCTGGCGCATGAATCTGTGCAGCGGGAACGACCTCGGACCACCAGGGGCCGAGAACACTACAGTCTCATGGGTCCGGACTCTCAGTGTCTGGGGAAAATCCAATGTATATCTGGCGATATCTCGTGTCCTATTACAGATAGCGCAATAAATCAAAGCGCATTGTCTGTAGGAGGCCCTGGCGCATAAATGTGTCCAGCGGGAACGACCTCGGACCACTAGGGGCCGAGAAAACCACCGTCTCATGGGGCCGGACACTTAGGGTCAGGGGAAAATCCAATATTTATCAGGTGATATCTCGGGTGCTATTACAGATAGCGCAATAAATCAAATTGCGTTGTCTGTAGGAGGCCCTGGCGCACGAATCTGTGCAGCGGGAACGACCTCGGACCACCAGGGGCCGAGACAACCACCGTCTCATGGGGCCGGACACTCAGGGTCAGGGAAAAATCCAATATATATCTGGTGATATCCCGGGTGCTATTACAGATAGCGCAATAAATCAAAGTGAATTATCTGCAGGAGGCCTTGGCGCATGAATCTGTGCAACGGGAACGACCTCGGTCCACCAGGGGCCGAGAAAACCACAGTCTCATGTGGCCGGGCACTCAGGGTCAGGGAAAAATCCAATATATATCTGGTGATATCTTGGGTGCTATTAGAGATAGCGCAATAAACCAAAGTGAATTATCTGCAGGAGGCCCTGGCGCATGAATCTGTGCAACGGGAACGACCTCGGACCACCAGGGGCAGAAAAAACCACAGTCTCATGGGGCCGGACACTCAGGGTCAGGGGAAAATCCAATATATATCTGGTGATATCTTTGGTGCTATTAGAGATAGCGAAATAAACCAAAGTGAATTATCTGCAGGAGGACCTGGCGCATGAATCTGTGCAACGGGAACGACCTCGGAACACCAGGGGCCGACAAAACCACCGTTACATGGGGCCGGACACTCAGGGTCAGTGAAAAATCCAATATATATCTGGTGATATCTCGGGTGCTATTACAGATAGCGCAATAAATCAAAGTGCATTGTCTGTAGGAGACCCTGGCGCATGAATCTGTGCAGCGGGAATGACCTCGGACCACCAGGGGCCGAGAAAACCACAGTCTCATGGGACCGGACACTCAGGGTCAGGGGAAAATCCAATATATATCTGGTGATATCTCGGGTGCTATTAGAGATAGCGCAATAAACCAAAGTGAATTATCTGCAGGAGGCCCTGGCGCATGAATCTGTGCAGCGGGAACGTCCTCGGACCTACAGGGGCCGAGACAACCACCGTCTCATAGGGCCGGACACTCAGGGTCAGGGTAAAATCCAATATATATCTGGTGATATCTCGGGTACTATTACAGATAGCACAATAAATCAAAGTTCATTACCTGTAGGAGGCCCTGGCGTATGAATCTGTGCAGAGGGAACGTCCTCGGACCTCCAGGGGCCGAGACAAAGACCGTCTCATGGGGCTGGGCACTCAGGGTGAGGGAAATATCCAATATATATCTGGTGATATCTCGGGTGATATTACAGATAGCGCAATAAATCAAAGTGCATTGACTGTAGGAGGCCCTGGCGCATGAATCTGTGCAGCGGGAACAACCTCGGACCAGCAGGGGCCGAGAAAACAACAGTCTCATGGGGCCGGACACTCAGGGTCAGGGCAAAATCCAATATATATCTGGTGATATCTCGGGTGCTATTAGAGATAGCTCAATAAATCAAAGTGCATTGTCTGTAGGAGGCCCTGGCGCATGAATGTGTGCAGCGGGAACGACCTCGGACCACCAGGGGCCGAGGAAACCGCAGTCTCATGGGGCCGGACACTGTGGGACAGGGAAAAATCCAATATATATCTGGTGATATCTCGGGTGCTATTAGAGATAGCGCAATAAATCAAAGTGAATTATCTGCAGGAGGCCCTGGCGCATGAATCTGTGCAGCGGGAACGACCTCGGACCATCAGGGGGCGAGAAAACCACCGTCTCACGGGGCCGGACACTCAGGGTCAGGGAAAAAGGCAATATATTTCTGGTGATATGTCGGGTGCTATTACAGATAGCGCAATAAATCAAAGTGCATTGTCTGGAGGAGGTCCTGGCGCATGAATCTGGGCAGCGGGAACGATCTCGGACCACCAGGGGCCGAGAAAACCACCGCCTCATGGGGCCGGACACTCAGGGTAAGGGAAAAATCCAATATATATCTGGTGATATCTCGGGTGCTATTAGAGATAGCGAAATAAAGCAAAGTGAATTATCTGCAGGAGGCCCTGGCGTATGAATCTGTGCAGCGGGAACGACCTCGGTCCACCAGGGGCCGAGAAAACCACCGTCTCAAGGGGCCGGACATTCAGGGTCAGGGGAAAATCCAATATATATCTGGTGATATCTCGGGTGCTATTAGAGATAGCGCAATAAACCAAAGTGAATTATCTGCAGGAGGCCCTGGCGCATAAATGTGGCCAGCGGGAACGACCTCGGACCACCAGGGGCCGAGAAAACCACAGTCTCATGGGGCCGGACACTCATGGTCAGGGAAAAATCCAATATATATCTGGTGATATCTCGGGTGCTATTAGAGATAGCGCAATGAACCAAGTGAGTTATCTGCAGGAGGACCTGGCGCATGAATCTGTGCAACGGGAACGACCTCGGAACACCAGGGGCCGACAAAACCACCGTTAAATGGGGCCGGACACTCAGCGTCAGTGAAAAATCCAATATATATCTGGTGATATCTCGGGTGCTATTACAGATAGCGCAATAAATCAAAGTGCATTGTCTGTAGGAGACCCTGGCGCATGAATCTGTGCAGCGGGAACGACCTCGGACCACCAGGGGCCGAGAAAACGACCGTCTCATGTGGCCGGACGCTCAGGGTCAGTGAAAAATCCAATATATATCTGGTGATATCTCGGGTGCTATTAGAGATAGCGCAATAAACGAAACTGAATTATCTGCAGGAGGCCCTGGCGCATGAATCTGTGCAGCGGGAACCACCTCGGACCAGCAGGGGCCGAGAAAACGACCGTCTCATGGGGCTGGACACTCAGGGTCAGTGAAAAATCCAATATATATCTGATGATATCTCGGGTGCTATTACAGATAGCGCAATAAATCAAAGTGCATTGTCTGTAGGAGGCCCTGGCGCATGAATCTGTGCAGCGGGAACGACCTCGGACCACCAGGGGCCGAGAAAACCACAGTCGCATGGGGCCGGACACTCAGGGTCAGGGGAAAATCCAGTATATATCTGGTGATATCTCGGGTGCTATTAGAGATAGCGCAATAAACCAAAGTGAATTATCTGCAGGAGGCCCTGGCGCATGAATCTGTGCAGCGGGAACGTCCTCGGACCTACAGGGGCCGAGACAACCACCGTCTCATAGGGCCGGACACTCAGGGTCAGGGTAAAATCCAATATATATCTGGTGATATCTCGGGTACTATTACAGATAGCACAATAAATCAAAGTTCATTACCTGTAGGAGGCCCTGGCGCATGAATATGTGCAGCGGGAACGACCTGGGACCACCAGGGGCCGAGAAAACCACCGTCTCATGGGGCCGGACACTCTGGGTCAGGGAAAAATCCAATATATATGTGGTGATATCCCGGGTGCTATTACAGATAGCGCAATAAATCAAAGTGCATTGTCTGTAGAAGGCCCTGGCGCATGAATCTGTGCAGCGGGAACGACCTCGGACCACCAGGGGCCGAGAAAACTACAGTCTCATAGGGCTGGACACTCAGGGTCAGGGGAAAATCCAATATATATCTGGTGATATCGCGGGTCCTATTACAGATAGCGAAATAAACCAAGGTGAATTATCTGCAGGAGGACCTGGCGCATGAATCTGTGCAACGGGAACGACCTCGGAACACCAGGGGCCGACAAAACCACCGTTAAATGGGGCCGGACACTCAGGGTCAGTGAAAAATCCAATATATATCTGGTGATATCTCGGGTGCTATTAGAGATAGCTCAATAAATCAAAGTGCATTGTCTGTAGGAGGCCCTGACGCATGAATCTGTGCAGCGGGAACGACCTCGGACCACCAAGGGGCCGAGGAAACCACAGTCTCATGGGGCCGGACACTCAGGGTCAGGGGAAAATCCAATATATATCTGGTGATATCTCGGGTGCTATTAGAGATATCGCAATAAACCAATGTGAATTATCTGCAGGAGGACCTGGCGCATGAATCTGTGCAACGGGAACGACCTCGCACCACCAGGGACCGAGAAAACCACCGTCCCGGGGGGCCGGACACTTAGGGTCAGTGAAAAATCCAATATATATCTGGTGATATCTCGGGTGCTATTACAGATAGCGCAATAAATCAAAGTGCATTGTCTGTAGGAGGCCGTGGCGCATGAATCTGGGCAGCGGGAACGACCTCGGACAACCAGGGGCCGAGAAGACCACCGTCTCATGGGGCCGGCCACTCAGCGTCAGGGGAAAATCCAATATATATCTGGTGATATCTCGGGTCCTATTACAGATAGCGAAATAAATCAAAGTGAATTATCTGCAGGAGGCCCTGGCGCATAAATGTGGCCAGCGGGAACGACCTCGGACCACCAGGGGCCGAGAAAACCACAGTCTCATGGCGCCGGACACTCATGGTCAGGGAAAAATCCAATATATATCTGGTGATATCTCGGGTGCTATTAGAGATAGCGCAATAAACCAAGTGAGTTATCTGCAGGAGGCCCTGGCGCCTGAATCTGTGCAGCGGGAACGACCTCGGACCACCAGGGGCCGAAAAAACCACAGTCTGATGGGGCCGGACACTCAGGGTCAGGGGAAAATCCAATATATATCTGGTTATATCTCGGGTGCTATTACAGATAGCGCAATAAATCAAAGTGCATTGTCTGTAGGAGGACCTGGCGCACGAATCTGTGCAGCGGGAACGACCTCGGACCACCAGGGGCCGACAAAACCACCGTTAAATGGGGCCGGACACTCAGCGTCAGTGAAAAATCCAATATATATCTGATGATATCTCGGGTGCTATTACAGATAGCGCAATAAATCAAAGTGCATTGTCTGTAGGAGGCCCTGGCGCATGAATCTGTGCAGCGGGAACGACCTCGGACCACCAGGGGCCGAGAAAACCACAGTCGCATGGGGCCGGACACTCAGGGTCAGGGGAAAATCCAGTATATATCTGGTGATATCTCGGGTGCTATTAGAGATAGCGCAATAAACCAAAGTGAATTATCTGCAGGAGGCCCTGGCGCATGAATCTGTGCAGCGGGAACGTCCTCGGACCTACAGGGGCCGAGACAACCACCGTCTCATAGGGCCGGACACTCAGGGTCAGGGTAAAATCCAATATATATCTGGTGATATCTCGGGTACTATTACAGATAGCACAATAAATCAAAGTTCATTACCTGTAGGAGGCCCTGGCGCATGAATATGTGCAGCGGGAACGACCTGGGACCACCAGGGGCCGAGAAAACCACCGTCTCATGGGGCCGGACACTCTGGGTCAGGGAAAAATCCAATATATATGTGGTGATATCCCGGGTGCTATTACAGATAGCGCAATAAATCAAAGTGCATTGTCTGTAGAAGGCCCTGGCGCATGAATCTGTGCAGCGGGAACGACCTCGGACCACCAGGGGCCGAGAAAACTACAGTCTCATAGGGCTGGACACTCAGGGTCAGGGGAAAATCCAATATATATCTGGTGATATCGCGGGTCCTATTACAGATAGCGAAATAAACCAAGGTGAATTATCTGCAGGAGGACCTGGCGCATGAATCTGTGCAACGGGAACGACCTCGGAACACCAGGGGCCGACAAAACCACCGTTAAATGGGGCCGGACACTCAGGGTCAGTGAAAAATCCAATATATATCTGGTGATATCTCGGGTGCTATTAGAGATAGCTCAATAAATCAAAGTGCATTGTCTGTAGGAGGCCCTGACGCATGAATCTGTGCAGCGGGAACGACCTCGGACCACCAAGGGGCCGAGGAAACCACAGTCTCATGGGGCCGGACACTCAGGGTCAGGGGAAAATCCAATATATATCTGGTGATATCTCGGGTGCTATTAGAGATATCGCAATAAACCAATGTGAATTATCTGCAGGAGGACCTGGCGCATGAATCTGTGCAACGGGAACGACCTCGCACCACCAGGGACCGAGAAAACCACCGTCCCGGGGGGCCGGACACTTAGGGTCAGTGAAAAATCCAATATATATCTGGTGATATCTCGGGTGCTATTACAGATAGCGCAATAAATCAAAGTGCATTGTCTGTAGGAGGCCGTGGCGCATGAATCTGGGCAGCGGGAACGACCTCGGACAACCAGGGGCCGAGAAGACCACCGTCTCATGGGGCCGGCCACTCAGCGTCAGGGGAAAATCCAATATATATCTGGTGATATCTCGGGTCCTATTACAGATAGCGAAATAAATCAAAGTGAATTATCTGCAGGAGGCCCTGGCGCATAAATGTGGCCAGCGGGAACGACCTCGGACCACCAGGGGCCGAGAAAACCACAGTCTCATGGCGCCGGACACTCATGGTCAGGGAAAAATCCAATATATATCTGGTGATATCTCGGGTGCTATTAGAGATAGCGCAATAAACCAAGTGAGTTATCTGCAGGAGGCCCTGGCGCCTGAATCTGTGCAGCGGGAACGACCTCGGACCACCAGGGGCCGAAAAAACCACAGTCTGATGGGGCCGGACACTCAGGGTCAGGGGAAAATCCAATATATATCTGGTTAAATCTCGGGTGCTATTACAGATAGCGCAATAAATCAAAGTGCATTGTCTGTAGGAGGACCTGGCGCACGAATCTGTGCAGCGGGAACGACCTCGGACCACCAGGGGCCGAGAAAACCACCGTCTCATGGGGCTGGACACTCAGGGTCAGGGGAAAATCCAATATTTATCTGGTTATATCTCGGGTGCTATTACAGATAGCGCAATAAATCAAAGTGCATTGTCTGTAGGAGGACCTGGCGCACGAATCTGTGCAGCGGGAACGACCTCGGACCACCAGGGGCCGAGAAAACTATAGTCTCATGGGGCCGGACACTCAGGGTCTGGGGAAAATCCAATATATATCTGGTGATATCTCGGGAGCTATTAGAGATAGCGAAATAAACCAAAGTGAATTATCTGCAGGAGGCCCTGGCGCATGCATCTGTGCAGCGGGAACGACCTCGGACCACCAGGGGCCGACAAAACGACAGTCTCAAGGGGCCGGACATTCAGGGTCAGGGGAAAATCCAATATATATCTGGTGATATCTCGGGTGCTATTAGAGATAGCGCAATAAACCAAAGTGAATTATCTGCAGGAGGCCCTGGCGCATAAATGTGGCCAGCGGGAACGACCTCGGACCACCAGGGGCCGAGAAAACCACAGTCTCATGGGGCCGGTCACTCATGGTCAGGGAAAAATCCAATATATATCTGGTGATATCTCGGGTGCTATTAGAGATAGCGCAATAAACCAAGTGAGTTATCTGCAGGAGGCCCTGGCGCCTGAATCTGTGCAGCGGGAACGACCTCGGACCACCAGGGGCCAAAAAAACCACAGTCTCATGGGGCCGGACACTCAGGGTCAGGGGAAAATCCAATATATATCTGGTGATATCTCGGGTCCTATTACAGATAGCGAAATAAATCAAAGCGCATTGTCTGTAGGAGGACCTGGCGCACGAATCTGTGCAGCGGGAACGACCTCGGACCACCAGGGGCCGAGAAAACTATAGTCTCATGGGGTCGGACACTCAGGGTCTGGGGAAAATCCAATATATATCTGGTGATATCTCGGTTCCTATTACAGATAGCGAAATAAAGCAAAGTGAGTTATCTGCAGGAGGCCCTGGCGTATGAATCTGTGCAGCGGGAACGACCTCGGTCCACCAGGGGCCGAGAAAACCACCGTCTCATGGGTCTGAACACTCAGGGTCAGGGGAAAATCCAATATTTATCTGGTTATATCTCGCGTGCTATTACAGATAGCGCAATAAATCAAAGTGCATTGTCTGTAGGAGGACCTGGCGCACGAATCTGTGCAGCGGGAACGACCTCGGACCACCAGGGGCCGAGAATACTACAGTCTCATGGGTCCGGACTCTCAGTGTCTGGGGAAAATCCAATATATATCTGGCGATATCTCGGGTCCTATTACAGATAGCGAAATAAATCAAAGTGCATTGTCTGTAGGAGGCCCTGGCGCATGAATCTGTGCAGCGGGATCGACCTCGGACCACCAAGGGGCCGAGGAAACCACAGTCTCATGGGGCCGGACACTCAGGGTCAGGGGAAAATCCAATATATATCTGGTGATATCTCGGGTGCTATTAGAGATATCGCAATAAACCAAAGTGAATTATCTGCAGGAGGACCTGGCGCATGAATCTGTGCAACGGGAACGACCTCGGACCACCAGGGACCGAGAAAACCACCGTCTAGGGGGGCCGGACACTTAGGGTCAGTGAAAAATCCAATATATATCTGGTGATATCTCGGGTGCTATTACAGATAGCGCAATAAATCAAAGTGCATTGCCTGTAGGAAGCCCTGCCGGATGAATCTGTGCAGCGGGAACGACCTCGGACCACCAGGGGCCGAGAAAACCACCGTCTCATGGGGCCGGACACTCTGGGTCAGGGAAAAATCCAATATATATATGGTGATATCCCGGGTGCTATTACAGATAGCGGAATAAATCAAAGTGCATTGTCTGTAGGAGGCCCTGGCGCATGAATCTGTGCAGCGGGAACGACATCGGTCCACCAGGGACAGAGAAAACCACCGTCTCATGGGGCTGGACACTCAGGGTGAGGGAAAAATCCAATATATATGTGGTGATATCTCGGGTGCTATTACAGATAGCGCAATAAATCAAAGTGCATTGTCTGTATGAGGCCGTGGCGCATGAATCTGGGCAGCGGGAACGACCTCGGACCACCAGGGGCCGAGAAGACCACCGTCTCATGGGGCCGGCCACTCAGGGTCAGGGGAAAATCCAGTATATATCTGGTGATATCTCGGGTCCTATTACAGATAGCGAAATAAATCAAAGTGCATTGTCTGTAGGAGGCCCTGGCGCCTGAATCTGTGCAGCGGGAACGACCTCGGACCACCAGGGGCCGAAAAAACCACAGTCTCATGGGGCCGGACACACAGGGTCAGGGGAAAATCCAATATATATCTGGTGATATCTCGGGTGCTATTAGAGATAGCGCAATAAATAAAAGTGCATTGTCTGTAGGAGGCCCTGGCGCATGAATCTGTGCAACGGGAACGACCTCGGACCACCAGGGGCCGAGAAAACTATAGTCTCATGGGGCCGGACACTCATCGTCTGGGGAAAATCCAATATATATCAGGTGATATCTCGGGTCCTATTACAGATAGCGAAATAAACCAAAGTGAATTATCTGCAGGAGGCCCTGGCGCATGCATCTGTGCAGCGGGAACGACCTCGGACCACCAGGGGCCGACAAAACGACAGTCTCAAGGGGCCGGACATTCAGGGTCAGGGGAAAATCCAATATATATCTGGTGATATCTCGGGTGCTATTAGAGATAGCGCAATAAACCAAAGTGAATTATCTGCAGGAGGCCCTGGCGTATAAATGTGGCCAGCGGGAACGACCTCGGACCACCAGGGGCCGAGAAAACCACAGTCTCATGGGGCCGGACACTCATGGTCAGGGAAAAATCCAATATATATCTGGTGATATCTCGGGTGCTATTAGAGATAGCGCAATAAACCAAGTGAGTTATCTGCAGGAGGCCCTGGCGCCTGAATCTGTGCAGCGGGAATGACCTCGGACCACCAGGGGCCGAAAAAACCACAGTCTCATGGGGCCGGACACTCAGGGTCAGGGGAAAATCCAATATATATCTGGTGATATCTCGGGTCCTATTACAGATAGCGAAATAAATCAAAGTGCATTGTCTGTAGGAGGACCTGGCGCACGAATCTGTGCAGCGGGAACGACCTCGGTCCACCAGGGGCCGAGAAAACCACCGTCTCATGGGGCTGGACACTCTGGGTCAGGGGAAAATCCAATATTTATCTGGTTATATCTCGGGTGCTATTACAGATAGCGCAATAAATCAAAGTGCATTGTCTGTAGGAGGACCTGGCGCACGAATCTGTGCAGCGGGAACGACCTCGGACCACCAGGGGCCGAGAAAACTATAGTCTCATGGGGCCGGACACTCAGGGTCTGGGGAAAATCCAATATATATCTGGTGATATCTCGGGTCCTATTACAGATAGCGAAATAAATCAAAGTGCATTGTCTGTAGGAGGACCTGGCGCACGAATCTGTGCAGCGGGAACGACCTCGGTCCACCAGGGGCCGAGAAAACCACCGTCTCATGGGGCTGGACACACAGGGTCAGGGGAAAATCCAATATTTATCTGGTTATATCTCGGGTGCTATTACAGATAGCGCAATAAATCAAAGTGCATTGTCTGTAGGAGGACCTGGCGCACGAATCTGTGCAGCGGGAACGACCTCGGACCACCAGGGGCCGAGAAAACTATAGTCTCATGGGGCCGGACACTCAGGGTCTGGGGAAAATCCAATATATATCTGGTGATATCTCGGGTCCTATTACAGATAGCGAAATAAATCAAAGTGCATTGTCTGTAGGAGGCCCTGGCGCATGAATGTGCCCAGCGGGAAAGACCTCGGACCACCAGGGGCCGAGAAAACCACCGTCTCATTGGGCCGGACACTCAGGGTCAGGGGAAAATCCAATATTTATCTGGTGATATCTCGGGTGCTATTACAGATAGCGCAATAAATCAAAGTGCATTGTCTGTAGGAGGACCTGGCGCACGAATCTGTGCAGCGGGAACGACCTCGGACCACCAGGGGCCGAGAATACTACAGTCTCATGGGTCCGGACTCTCAGTGTCTGGGGAAAATCCAATATATATCTGGCGATATCTCGGGTCCTATTACAGATAGCGAAATAAATCAAAGTGCATTGTCTGTAGGAGGCCCTGGCGCATGAATCTGTGCAGCGGGATCGACCTCGGACCACCAGGGGCCGAGGAAACCACAGTCTCATGGGGCCGGACACTCAGGGTCAGGGGAAAATCCAATATATATCTGGTGATATCTCGGGTGCTATTAGAGATATCGCAATAAACCAAAGTGAATTATCTGCAGGAGGACCTGGCGCATGAATCTGCGCAACGGGAACGACCTCGGACCACCAGGGACCGAGAAAACCACCGTCCCGGGGGGCCGGACACTTAGGGTCAGTGAAAAATCCAATATATATCTGGTGATATCTCGGGTGCTATTACAGATAGCGCAATAAATCAAAGTGCATTGCCTGTAGGAAGCCCTGCCGGATGAATCTGTGCAGCGGGAACAACCTCGGACCACCAGGGGCCGAGAAAACCACAGTCTCATGGGGCCGGACACTCTGGGTCAGGGAAAAATCCAATATATATGTGGTGATATCCCGGGTGCTATTACAGATAGCGGAATAAATCAAAGTGCATTGTCTGTAGGAGGCCCTGGCGCATGAATCTGTGCAGCGGGAACGACCTCGGACCACCAGGGGCCGAGAAAACTACAGTCTCATGGGGCCGGACACTCAGGGTCTGGGGAAAATCCAACATATATCTGTTGATATCTCGGGTCCTATTACAGATAGCGAAATAAACCAAAGTGAATTATCTGCAGGAGGCCCTGGCGCATGAATCTGTGCAGCGGGAACGACCTCGGTCCACCAGGGACAGAGAAAACCACCGTCTCATGGGGCTGGACACTCAGGGTGAGGGAAAAATCCAATATATATGTGGTGATATCTCGGGTGCTATTACAGATAGCGCAATAAATCAAAGTGCATTGTCTGTATGAGGCCGTGGCGCATGAATCTGGGCAGCGGGAACGACCTCGGACCACCAGGGGCCGAGAAGACCTCCGTCTCATGGGGCCTGCCACTCAGGGTCAGGGGAAAATCCAGTATATATCTGGTGATATCTCGGGTCCTATTACAGATAGCGAAATAAATCAAAGTGCATTGTCTGTAGGAGGCCCTGGCGCATGAATGTGGCCAGCGGGAACGACCTCGGACAACCAGGGGCCGAGAAAACCACCGTCTCATGGGGCCGGACACTCAGGGTCAGGGAAAAATCCAATATATATCTGGTGATATCTCGGGTGCTATTACAGATAGCGCAATAAACCAAAGTGAGTTATCTGCAGGAGGCCCTGGCGACTGAATCTGTGCAGCGGGAACGACCTCGGACCACCAGGGGCCGAAAAAACCACAGTCTCATGGGGCCGGACACTCAGGGTCAGGGGAAAATCCAATATATATCTGGTGATATCTCGGGTGCTATTAGAGATAGCGAAGTAAACCAAAGTGAATTATCTGCAGGAGGCCCTGGCGCATGCATCTGTGCAGCGGGAACGACCTCGGAACACCAGGGGCCGACAAAACGACAGTCTCAAGGGGCCGGACACTCAGGGTCAGGGGAAAATCCAATATATATCTGGTGATATCTCGGGTGCTATTAGAGATAGCGCAATAAACCAAAGTGAATTATTTGCAGGAGGCCCTGGCGCATAAATGTGGCCAGCGGGAACGACCTCGGACCACCAGGGGCCGAGAAAACCATAGTCTCATGGGGCCGGACACTCATGGTCAGGGAAAAATCCAATATATATCTGGTGATATCTTTGGTGCTATTAGAGATAGCGAAATAAACCAAAGTGAATTATCTGCAGGAGGACCTGGCGCATGAATCTGTGCAACGGGAACGACCTCGGAACACCAGGGGCCGACAAAACCACCGTTACATGGGGCCGGACACTCAGGGTCAGTGAAAAATCCAATATATATCTGGTGATATCTCGGGTGCTATTACAGATAGCGCAATAAATCAAAGTGCATTGTCTGTAGGAGACCCTGGCGCATGAATCTGTGCAGCGGGAATGACCTCGGACCACCAGGGGCCGAGAAAACCACAGTCTCATGGGGCCGGACACTCAGGGTCAGGGGAAAATCCAATATATATCTGGTGATATCTCGGGTGCTATTAGAGATAGCGCAATAAACCAAAGTGAATTATCTGCAGGAGGCCCTGGCGCATGAATCTGTGCAGCGGGAACGTCCTCGGACCTACAGGGGCCGAGACAACCACCGTCTCATAGGGCCGGACACTCAGGGTCAGGGTAAAATCCAATATATATCTGGTGATATCTCGGGTACTATTACAGATAGCACAATAAATCAAAGTTCATTACCTGTAGGAGGCCCTGGCGTATGAATCTGTGCAGAGGGAACGTCCTCGGACCTCCAGGGGCCGAGACAAAGACCGTCTCATGGGGCTGGGCACTCAGGGTGAGGGAAATATCCAATATATATCTGGTGATATCTCGGGTGCTATTACAGATAGCGCAATAAATCAAAGTGCATTGACTGTAGGAGGCCCTGGCGCATGAATCTGTGCAGCGGGAACAACCTCGGACCAGCAGGGGCCGAGAAAACAACAGTCTCATGGGGCCGGACACTCAGGGTCAGGGCAAAATCCAATATATATCTGGTGATATCTCGGGTGCTATTAGAGATAGCTCAATAAATCTAAGTGCATTGTCTGTAGGAGGCCCTGGCGCATGAATGTGTGCAGCGGGAACGACCTCGGACCACCAGGGGCCGAGGAAACCGCAGTCTCATGGGGCCGGACACTGTGGGACAGGGAAAAATCCAATATATATCTGGTGATATCTCGGGTGCTATTAGAGATAGCGCAATAAACCAAAGTGAATTATCTGCAGGAGGCCCTGGCGCATGAATCTGTGCAGCGGGAACGACCTCGGACCATCAGGGGGCGAGAAAACCACCGTCTCACGGGGCCGGACACTCAGGGTCAGGGAAAAAGGCAATATATTTCTGGTGATATGTCGGGTGCTATTACAGATAGCGCAATAAATCAAAGTGCATTGTCTGGAGGAGGTCCTGGCGCATGAATCTGGGCAGCGGGAACGATCTCGGACCACCAGGGGCCGAGAAAACAACCGCCTCATGGGGCCGGGCACTCAGGGTAAGGGAAAAATCCAATATATATCTGGTGATATCTCGGGTGCTATTAGAGATAGCGAAATAAAGCAAAGTGAATTATCTGCAGGAGGCCCTGGCGTATGAATCTGTGCAGCGGGAACGACCTCGGTCCACCAGGGGCCGAGAAAACCACCGTCTCAAGGGGCCGGACATTCAGGGTCAGGGGAAAATCCAATATATATCTGGTGATATCTCGGGTGCTATTAGAGATAGCGCAATAAACCAAAGTGAATTATCTGCAGGAGGCCCTGGCGCATAAATGTGGCCAGCGGGAACGACCTCGGACCACCAGGGGCCGAGAAAACCACAGTCTCATGGGGCCGGACACTCATGGTCAGGGAAAAATCCAATATATATCTGGTGATATCTCGGGTACTATTAGAGATAGCGCAATGAACCAAGTGAGTTATCTGCAGGAGGACCTGGCGCATGAATCTGTGCAACGGGAACGACCTCGGAACACCAGGGGCCGACAAAACCACCGTTAAATGGGGCCGGACACTCAGGGTCAGTGAAAAATCCAATATATATCTGGTGATATCTCGGGTGCTATTACAGATAGCGCAATAAATCAAAGTGCATTGTCTGTAGGAGACCCTGGCGCATGAATCTGTGCAGCGGGAACGACCTCGGACCACCAGGGGCCGAGAAAACGACCGTCTCATGTGGCCGGACGCTCAGGGTCAGTGAAAAATCCAATATATATCTGGTGATATCTCGGGTGCTATTACAGATAGCTCAATAAATCAAAGTGCATTGTCTGTAGGAGGCCCTGGCGCATGAATCTGTGCAGCGGGAACGACCTCGGACCACCAGGGGCCGAGAAAACCACAGTCTCATGGGGCCGGACACTCAGGGTCAGGGGAAAATCCAATATATATCTGGTGATATCTCGGGTGCTATTAGAGATAGCGCAATAAACGAAACTGAATTATCTGCAGGAGGCCCTGGCGCCTGAATCTGTGCAGCGGGAACCACCTCGGACCAGCAGGGGCCGAGAAAACGACCGTCTCATGGGGCTGGACATTCAGGGTCAGTGAAAAATCCAATATATATCTGATGATATCTCGGGTGCTATTACAGATAGCGCAATAAATCAAAGTGCATTGTCTGTAGGAGGCCCTGGCGCATGAATCTGTGCAGCGGGAACGACCTCGGACCACCAGGGGCCGAGAAAACCACAGTCGCATGGGGCCGGACACTCAGGGTCAGGGGAAAATCCAGTATATATCTGGTGATATCTCGGGTGCTATTAGAGATAGCGCAATAAACCAAAGTGAATTATCTGCAGGAGGCCCTGGCGCATGAATCTGTGCAGCGGGAACGTCCTCGGACCTACAGGGGCCGAGACAACCACCGTCTCATAGGGCCGGACACTCAGGGTCAGGGTAAAATCCAATATATATCTGGTGATATCTCGGGTACTATTACAGATAGCACAATAAATCAAAGTTCATTACCTGTAGGAGGCCCTGGCGCATGAATCTGTGCAGCGGGAACGACCTGGGACCACCAGGGGCCGAGAAAACCACCGTCTCATGGGGCCGGACACTCTGGGTCAGGGAAAAATCCAATATATATGTGGTGATATCCCGGGTGCTATTACAGATAGCGCAATAAATCAAAGTGCATTGTCTGTAGAAGGCCCTGGCGCATGAATCTGTGCAGCGGGAACGACCTCGGACCACCAGGGGCCGAGAAAACTACAGTCTCATAGGGCTGGACACTCAGGGTCAGGGGAAAATCCAATATATATCTGGTGATATCGCGGGTCCTATTACAGATAGCGAAATAAACCAAGGTGAATTATCTGCAGGAGGACCTGGCGCATGAATCTGTGCAACGGGAACGACCTCGGAACACCAGGGGCCGACAAAACCACCGTTAAATGGGGCCGGACACTCAGGGTCAGTGAAAAATCCAATATATATCTGGTGATATCTCGGGTGCTATTAGAGATAGCTCAATAAATCAAAGTGCATTGTCTGTAGGAGGCCCTGACGCATGAATCTGTGCAGCGGGAACGACCTCGGACCACCAAGGGGCCGAGGAAACCACAGTCTCATGGGGCCGGACACTCAGGGTCAGGGGAAAATCCAATATATATCTGGTGATATCTCGGGTGCTATTAGAGATATCGCAATAAACCAATGTGAATTATCTGCAGGAGGACCTGGCGCATGAATCTGTGCAACGGGAACGACCTCGCACCACCAGGGACCGAGAAAACCACCGTCCCGGGGGGCCGGACACTTAGGGTCAGTGAAAAATCCAATATATATCTGGTGATATCTCGGGTGCTATTACAGATAGCGCAATAAATCAAAGTGCATTGTCTGTAGGAGGCCGTGGCGCATGAATCTGGGCAGCGGGAACGACCTCGGACAACCAGGGGCCGAGAAGACCACCGTCTCATGGGGCCGGCCACTCAGCGTCAGGGGAAAATCCAATATATATCTGGTGATATCTCGGGTCCTATTACAGATAGCGAAATAAATCAAAGTGAATTATCTGCAGGAGGCCCTGGCGCATAAATGTGGCCAGCGGGAACGACCTCGGACCACCAGGGGCCGAGAAAACCACAGTCTCATGGCGCCGGACACTCATGGTCAGGGAAAAATCCAATATATATCTGGTGATATCTCGGGTGCTATTAGAGATAGCGCAATAAACCAAGTGAGTTATCTGCAGGAGGCCCTGGCGCCTGAATCTGTGCAGCGGGAACGACCTCGGACCACCAGGGGCCGAAAAAACCACAGTCTCATGGGGCCGGACACTCAGGGTCAGGGGAAAATCCAATATATATCTGGTTATATCTCGGGTGCTATTACAGATAGCGCAATAAATCAAAGTGCATTGTCTGTAGGAGGACCTGGCGCACGAATCTGTGCAGCGGGAACGACCTCGGACCACCAGGGGCCGAGAAAACCACCGTCTCATGGGGCTGGACACTCAGGGTCAGGGGAAAATCCAATATTTATCTGGTTATATCTCGGGTGCTATTACAGATAGCGCAATAAATCAAAGTGCATTGTCTGTAGGAGGACCTGGCGCACGAATCTGTGCAGCGGGAACGACCTCGGACCACCAGGGGCCGAGAAAACTATAGTCTCATGGGGCCGGACACTCAGGGTCTGGGGAAAATCCAATATATATCTGGTGATATCTCGGGAGCTATTAGAGATAGCGAAATAAACCAAAGTGAATTATCTGCAGGAGGCCCTGGCGCATGCATCTGTGCAGCGGGAACGACCTCGGACCACCAGGGGCCGACAAAACGACAGTCTCAAGGGGCCGGACATTCAGGGTCAGGGGAAAATCCAATATATATCTGGTGATATCTCGGTTCCTATTACAGATAGCGAAATAAAGCAAAGTGAGTTATCTGCAGGAGGCCCTGGCGTATGAATCTGTGCAGCGGGAACGACCTCGGTCCACCAGGGGCCGAGAAAACCACCGTCTCATGGGTCTGGACACTCAGGGTCAGGGGAAAATCCAATATTTATCTGGTTATATCTCGCGTGCTATTACAGATAGCGCAATAAATCAAAGTGCATTGTCTGTAGGAGGACCTGGCGCACGAATCTGTGCAGCGGGAACGACCTCGGACCACCAGGGGCCGAGAATACTACAGTCTCATGGGTCCGGACTCTCAGTGTCTGGGGAAAATCCAATATATATCTGGCGATATCTCGGGTCCTATTACAGATAGCGAAACAAATCAAAGTGCATTGTCTGTAGGAGGCCCTGGCGCATGAATCTGTGCAGCGGGATCGACCTCGGACCACCAAGGGGCCGAGGAAACCACAGTCTCATGGGGCCGGACACTCAGGGTCAGGGGAAAATCCAATATATATCTGGTGATATCTCGGGTGCTATTAGAGATATCGCAATAAACCAAAGTGAATTATCTGCAGGAGGACCTGGCGCATGAATCTGTGCAACGGGAACGACCTCGGACCACCAGGGACCGAGAAAACCACCGTCCCGGGGGGCCGGACACTTAGGGTCAGTGAAAAATCCAATATATATCTGGTGATATCTCGGGTGCTATTACAGATAGCGCAATAAATCAAAGTGCATTGCCTGTAGGAAGCCCTGCCGGATGAATCTGTGCAGCGGGAACGACCTCGGACCACCAGGGGCCGAGAAAACCACCGTCTCATGGGGCCGGACACTCTGGGTCAGGGAAAAATCCAATATATATATGGTGATATCCCGGGTGCTATTACAGATAGCGGAATAAATCAAAGTGCATTGTCTGTAGGAGGCCCTGGCGCATGAATCTGTGCAGCGGGAACGACCTCGGTCCACCAGGGACAGAGAAAACCACCGTCTCATGGGGCTGGACACTCAGGGTGAGGGAAAAATCCAATATATATGTGGTGATATCTCGGGTGCTATTACAGATAGCGCAATAAATCAAAGTGCATTGTCTGTATGAGGCCGTGGCGCATGAATCTGGGCAGCGGGAACGACCTCGGACCACCAGGGGCCGAGAAGACCACCGTCTCATGGGGCCGGCCACTCAGGGTCAGGGGAAAATCCAGTATATATCTGGTGATATCTCGGGTCCTATTACAGATAGCGAAATAAATCAAAGTGCATTGTCTGTAGGAGGCCCTGGCGCCTGAATCTGTGCAGCGGGAACGACCTCGGACCACCAGGGGCCGAAAAAACCACAGTCTCATGGGGCCGGACACACAGGGTCAGGGGAAAATCCAATATATATCTGGTGATATCTCGGGTGCTATTAGAGATAGCGCAATAAATAAAAGTGCATTGTCTGTAGGAGGCCCTGGCGCATGAATCTGTGCAACGGGAACGACCTCGGACCACCAGGGGCCGAGAAAACTATAGTCTCATGGGGCCGGACACTCATCGTCTGGGGAAAATCCAATATATATCAGGTGATATCTCGGGTCCTATTACAGATAGCGAAATAAACCAAAGTGAATTATCTGCAGGAGGCCCTGGCGCATGCATCTGTGCAGCGGGAACGACCTCGGACCACCAGGGGCCGACAAAACGACAGTCTCAAGGGGCCGGACATTCAGGGTCAGGGGAAAATCCAATATATATCTGGTGATATCTCGGGTGCTATTAGAGATAGCGCAATAAACCAAAGTGAATTATCTGCAGGAGGCCCTGGCGCATAAATGTGGCCAGCGGGAACGACCTCGGACCACCAGGGGCCGAGAAAACCACAGTCTCATGGGGCCGGACACTCATGGTCAGGGAAAAATCCAATATATATCTGGTGATATCTCGGGTGCTATTAGAGATAGCGCAATAAACCAAGTGAGTTATCTGCAGGAGGCCCTGGCGCCTGAATCTGTGCAGCGGGAATGACCTCGGACCACCAGGGGCCGAAAAAACCACAGTCTCATGGGGCCGGACACTCAGGGTCAGGGGAAAATCCAATATATATCTGGTGATATCTCGGGTCCTATTACAGATAGCGAAATAAATCAAAGTGCATTGTCTGTAGGAGGACCTGGCGCACGAATCTGTGCAGCGGGAACGACCTCGGTCCACCAGGGGCCGAGAAAACCACCGTCTCATGGGGCTGGACACTCAGGGTCAGGGGAAAATCCAATATTTATCTGGTTATATCTCGGGTGCTATTACAGATAGCGCAATAAATCAAAGTGCATTGTCTGTAGGAGGACCTGGCGCACGAATCTGTGCAGCGGGAACGACCTCGGACCACCAGGGGCCGAGAAAACTATAGTCTCATGGGGCCGGACACTCAGGGTCTGGGGAAAATCCAATATATATCTGGTGATATCTCGGGTCCTATTACAGATAGCGAAATAAATCAAAGTGCATTGTCTGTAGGAGGACCTGGCGCACGAATCTGTGCAGCGGGAACGACCTCGGTCCACCAGGGGCCGAGAAAACCACCGTCTCATGGGGCTGGACACTCAGGGTCAGGGGAAAATCCAATATTTATCTGGTTATATCTCGGGTGCTATTACAGATAGCGCAATAAATCAAAGTGCATTGTCTGTAGGAGGACCTGGCGCACGAATCTGTGCAGCGGGAACGACCTCGGACCACCAGGGGCCGAGAAAACTATAGTCTCATGGGGCCGGACACTCAGGGTCTGGGGAAAATCCAATATATATCTGGTGATATCTCGGGTCCTATTACAGATAGCGAAATAAATCAAAGTGCATTGTCTGTAGGAGGCCCTGGCGCATGAATGTGCCCAGCGGGAAAGACCTCGGACCACCAGGGGCCGAGAAAACCACCGTCTCATTGGGCCGGACACTCAGGGTCAGGGGAAAATCCAATATTTATCTGGTGATATCTCGGGTGCTATTACAGATAGCGCAATAAATCAAAGTGCATTGTCTGTAGGAGGACCTGGCGCACGAATCTGTGCAGCGGGAACGACCTCGGACCACCAGGGGCCGAGAATACTACAGTCTCATGGGTCCGGACTCTCAGTGTCTGGGGAAAATCCAATATATATCTGGCGATATCTCGGGTCCTATTACAGATAGCGAAATAAATCAAAGTGCATTGTCTGTAGGAGGCCCTGGCGCATGAATCTGTGCAGCGGGATCGACCACGGACCACCAGGGGCCGAGGAAACCACAGTCTCATGGGGCCGGACACTCAGGGTCAGGGGAAAATCCAATATATATCTGGTGATATCTCGGGTGCTATTAGAGATATCGCAATAAACCAAAGTGAATTATCTGCAGGAGGACCTGGCGCATGAATCTGCGCAACGAGAACGACCTCGGACCACCAGGGACCGAGAAAACCACCGTCCCGGGGGGCCGGACACTTAGGGTCAGTGAAAAATCCAATATATATCTAGTGATATCTCGGGTGCTATTACAGATAGCGCAATAAATCAAAGTGCATTGCCTGTAGGAAGCCCTGCCGGATGAATCTGTGCAGCGGGAACAACCTCGGACCACCAGGGGCCGAGAAAACCACAGTCTCATGGGGCCGGACACTCTGGGTCAGGGAAAAATCCAATATATATGTGGTGATATCCCGGGTGCTATTACAGATAGCGGAATAAATCAAAGTGCATTGTCTGTAGGAGGCCCTGGCGCATGAATCTGTGCAGCGGGATCGACCTCGGACCACCAGGGGCCGAGAAAACTACAGTCTCATGGGGCCGGACACTCAGGGTCTGGGGAAAATCCAATATATATCTGGTGATATCTCGGGTGCTATTAGAGATATCGCAATAAACCAAAGTGAATTATCTGCAGGAGGACCTGGCGCATGAATCTGTGCAACGGGAACGACCTCGGACCACCAGGGACCGAGAAAACCACCGTCCCGGGGGGCCGGACACTTAGGGTCAGTGAAAAATCCAATATATATCTGGTGATATCTCGGGTGCTATTACAGATAGCGCAATAAATCAAAGTGCATTGCCTGTAGGAAGCCCTGCCGGATGAATCTGTGCAGCGGGAACGACCTCGGACCACCAGGGGCCGAGAAAACCACCGTCTCATGGGGCCGGACACTCTGGGTCAGGGAAAAATCCAATATATATATGGTGATATCCCGGGTGCTATTACAGATAGCGGAATAAATCAAAGTGCATTGTCTGTAGGAGGCCCTGGCGCATGAATCTGTGCAGCGGGAACGACCTCGGTCCACCAGGGACAGAGAAAACCACCGTCTCATGGGGCTGGACACTCAGGGTGAGGGAAAAATCCAATATATATGTGGTGATATCTCGGGTGCTATTACAGATAGCGCAATAAATCAAAGTGCATTGTCTGTATGAGGCCGTGGCGCATGAATCTGGGCAGCGGGAACGACCTCGGACCACCAGGGGCCGAGAAGACCACCGTCTCATGGGGCCGGCCACTCAGGGTCAGGGGAAAATCCAGTATATATCTGGTGATATCTCGGGTCCTATTACAGATAGCGAAATAAATCAAAGTGCATTGTCTGTAGGAGGCCCTGGCGCCTGAATCTGTGCAGCGGGAACGACCTCGGACCACCAGGGGCCGAAAAAACCACAGTCTCATGGGGCCGGACACACAGGGTCAGGGGAAAATCCAATATATATCTGGTGATATCTCGGGTGCTATTAGAGATAGCGCAATAAATAAAAGTGCATTGTCTGTAGGAGGCCCTGGCGCATGAATCTGTGCAACGGGAACGACCTCGGACCACCAGGGGCCGAGAAAACTATAGTCTCATGGGGCCGGACACTCATCGTCTGGGGAAAATCCAATATATATCAGGTGATATCTCGGGTCCTATTACAGATAGCGAAATAAACCAAAGTGAATTATCTGCAGGAGGCCCTGGCGCATGCATCTGTGCAGCGGGAACGACCTCGGACCACCAGGGGCCGACAAAACGACAGTCTCAAGGGGCCGGACATTCAGGGTCAGGGGAAAATCCAATATATATCTGGTGATATCTCGGGTGCTATTAGAGATAGCGCAATAAACCAAAGTGAATTATCTGCAGGAGGCCCTGGCGCATAAATGTGGCCAGCGGGAACGACCTCGGACCACCAGGGGCCGAGAAAACCACAGTCTCATGGGGCCGGACACTCATGGTCAGGGAAAAATCCAATATATATCTGGTGATATCTCGGGTGCTATTAGAGATAGCGCAATAAACCAAGTGAGTTATCTGCAGGAGGCCCTGGCGCCTGAATCTGTGCAGCGGGAATGACCTCGGACCACCAGGGGCCGAAAAAACCACAGTCTCATGGGGCCGGACACTCAGGGTCAGGGGAAAATCCAATATATATCTGGTGATATCTCGGGTCCTATTACAGATAGCGAAATAAATCAAAGTGCATTGTCTGTAGGAGGACCTGGCGCACGAATCTGTGCAGCGGGAACGACCTCGGTCCACCAGGGGCCGAGAAAACCACCGTCTCATGGGGCTGGACACTCAGGGTCAGGGGAAAATCCAATATTTATCTGGTTATATCTCGGGTGCTATTACAGATAGCGCAATAAATCAAAGTGCATTGTCTGTAGGAGGACCTGGCGCACGAATCTGTGCAGCGGGAACGACCTCGGACCACCAGGGGCCGAGAAAACTATAGTCTCATGGGGCCGGACACTCAGGGTCTGGGGAAAATCCAATATATATCTGGTGATATCTCGGGTCCTATTACAGATAGCGAAATAAATCAAAGTGCATTGTCTGTAGGAGGACCTGGCGCACGAATCTGTGCAGCGGGAACGACCTCGGTCCACCAGGGGCCGAGAAAACCACCGTCTCATGGGGCTGGACACTCAGGGTCAGGGGAAAATCCAATATTTATCTGGTTATATCTCGGGTGCTATTACAGATAGCGCAATAAATCAAAGTGCATTGTCTGTAGGAGGACCTGGCGCACGAATCTGTGCAGCGGGAACGACCTCGGACCACCAGGGGCCGAGAAAACTACAGTCTCATGGGTCCGGACTCTCAGTGTCTGGGGAAAATCCAATATATATCTGGCGATATCTCGGGTCCTATTACAGATAGCGAAATAAATCAAAGTGCATTGTCTGTAGGAGGCCCTGGCGCATGAATCTGTGCAGCGGGATCGACCACGGACCACCAGGGGCCGAGGAAACCACAGTCTCATGGGGCCGGACACTCAGGGTCAGGGGAAAATCCAATATATATCTGGTGATATCTCGGGTGCTATTAGAGATATCGCAATAAACCAAAGTGAATTATCTGCAGGAGGACCTGGCGCATGAATCTGCGCAACGGGAACGACCTCGGACCACCAGGGACCGAGAAAACCACCGTCCCGGGGGGCCGGACACTTAGGGTCAGTGAAAAATCCAATATATATCTAGTGATATCTCGGGTGCTATTACAGATAGCGCAATAAATCAAAGTGCATTGCCTGTAGGAAGCCCTGCCGGATGAATCTGTGCAGCGGGAACAACCTCGGACCACCAGGGGCCGAGAAAACCACAGTCTCATGGGGCCGGACACTCTGGGTCAGGGAAAAATCCAATATATATGTGGTGATATCCCGGGTGCTATTACAGATAGCGGAATAAATCAAAGTGCATTGTCTGTAGGAGGCCCTGGCGCATGAATCTGTGCAGCGGGAACGACCTCGGACCACCAGGGGCCGAGAAAACTACAGTCTCATGGGGCCGGACACTCAGGGTCTGGGGAAAATCCAACATATATCTGTTGATATCTCGGGTCCTATTACAGATTGCGAAATAAACCAAAGTGAATTATCTGCAGGAGGCCCTGGCGCATGAATCTGTGCAGCGGGAACGACCTCGGTCCACCAGGGACAGAGAAAACCACCGTCTCATGGGGCTGGACACTCAGGGTGAGGGAAAAATCCAATATATATGTGGTGATATCTCGGGTGCTATTACAGATAGCGCAATAAATCAAAGTGCATTGTCTGTATGAGGCCGTGGCGCATGAATCTGGGCAGCGGGAACGACCTCGGACCACCAGGGGCCGAGAAGACCTCCGTCTCATGGGGCCTGCCACTCAGGGTCAGGGGAAAATCCAGTATATATCTGGTGATATCTCGGGTCCTATTACAGATAGCGAAATAAATCAAAGTGCATTGTCTGTAGGAGGCCCTGGCGCATGAATGTGGCCAGCGGGAACGACCTCGGACAACCAGGGGCCGAGAAAACCACCGTCTCATGGGGCCGGACACTCAGGGTCAGGGAAAAATCCAATATATATCTGGTGATATCTCGGGTGCTATTAGAGATAGCGAAGTAAACCAAAGTGAATTATCTGCAGGAGGCCCTGGCGCATGCATCTGTGCAGCGGGAACGACCTCGGAACACCAGGGGCCGACAAAACGACATTCTCAAGGGGCCGGACACTCAGGGTCAGGGGAAAATCCAATATATATCTGGTGATATCTCGGGTGCTATTAGAGATAGCGCAATAAACCAAAGTGAATTATTTGCAGGAGGCCCTGGCGCATAAATGTGGCCAGCGGGAACGACCTCGGACCACCAGGGGCCGAGAAAACCATAGTCTCATGGGGCCGGACACTCATGGTCAGGGAAAAATCCAATATATATCTGGTGATATCTCGGGTGCTATTAGAGATAGCCCAATAAACCAAGTAAGTTATCTGCAGGAGGCCCTGGCGCATGCATCTGTGCAGCGGGAACGACCTCGGAACACCAGGGGCCGACAAAACGACATTCTCAAGGGGCCGGACACTCAGGGTCAGGGGAAAATCCAATATATATCTGGTGATATCTCGGGTGCTATTAGAGATAGCGCAATAAACCAAAGTGAATTATCTGCAGGAGGCCCTGGCGCATGAATCTGTGCAGCGGGAACGTCCTCGGACCTACAGGGGCCGAGACAACCACCGTCTCATAGGGCCGGACACTCAGGGTCAGGGTAAAATCCAATATATATCTGGTGATATCTCGGGTACTATTACAGATAGCACAATAAATCAGAGTTCATTACGTGTAGGAGGCCCTGGCGCATGAATCTGTGCAGAGGGAACGTCCTCGGACCTCCAGGGGCTGAGACAACGACCGTCTCATGGGGCTGGGCACTCAGGGTGAGGGAAATATCCAATATATATCTGGTGATATCTCGGGTGCTATTACAGATAGCGCAATAAATCAAAGTGCATTGACTGTAGGAGGCCCTGGCGCATGAATCTGTGCAGCGGGAACAACCTCGGACCACCAGGGGCCGAGAAAACCACAGTCTCATGGGGCCGGACACTCAGGGTCAGGGCAAAATCCAATATATATCTGGTGATATCTCGGGTGCTATTAGAGATAGCTCAATAAATCAAAGTGCATTGTCTGTAGGAGGCCCTGGCGCATGAATCTCTGCAGCGGGAACGACCTCGGACCACCAGGGGCCGACAAAACCACCGTTACATGGGGCCGGACACTCAGGGTCAGTGAAAAATCCAATATATATCTGGTGATATCTCGGGTGCTATTACAGATAGCGCAATAAATCAAAGTGCATTGTCTGTAGGAGACCCTGGCGCATGAATCTGTGCAGCGGGAACGACCTCGGACCACCAGGGGCCGAGAAAACGACCGTCTCATGTGGCCGGACGCACAGGGTCAGTGAAAAATACAATATATATCTGGTGATATCTCGGGTGCTATTACAGATAGCTCAATAAATCAAAGTGCATTGTCTGTAGGAGGACCTGGCGCATGAATCTGTGCAGCGGGAACGACCTCGGACCACCAGGGGCCGAGAAAACCACAGTCTCATGGGGCCGGACACTCAGGGTCAGGGGAAAATCCAATATATATCTGGTGATATCTCGGGTGCTATTAGAGATAGCGCAATAAACCAAACTGAATTATCTGCAGGAGGCCCTGGCGCATGAATCTGTGCAGCGGGAACCACCTCGGACCAGCAGGGGCCGAGAAAACGACCGTCTCATGGGGCCGGACACTCAGGGTCAGTGAAAAATCCAATATATATCTGGTGATATCTCGGGTGCTATTACAGATAGCGCAATAAATCAAAGTGCATTGTCTGTAGGAGGCCCTGGCGCATGAATCTGTGCAGCGGGAACGTCCTCGGACCTACAGGGGCCGAGACAACCACCGTCTCATAGGGCCGGACACTCAGGGTCAGGGTAAAATCCAATATATATCTGGTGATATCTCGGGTGCCATTAGAGATAGCGCAATAAACCAAAGTGAATTATCTGCAGGAGGACCTGGCGCATGAATCTGTGCAACGGGAACGACCTCGGACCACCAGGGGCCGAGAAAACCACCGTCCCGAGGGGCCGGACACTTAGGGTCAGTGAAAAATCCAATATATATCTGGTGATACCTCGGGTGCTATTACAGATAGCGCAATAAATCAAAGTGAATTATCTGCAGAAGGCCCTGGCGAATGAATCTGTGCAACGGGAACGACCTCGGACCACCAGGGTCCGAGACAACCACCGTCTCATGGGGCCGGACACTCAGGGTCAGGGAAAAATCCAATATATATCTGGTGATATCTCGGGTGCTATTAGAGATAGCGAAATAAACCAAAGTGAATTATCTGCAGGAGGACCTGTCGCATGAATCTGTGCAACGGGAACGACCTCGGAACACCAGGGGCCGAAAAAACCACCGTCACATGGGGCCGGACACTCAGGGTCAGTGAAAAATCCAATATATATCTGGTGATATCTCGGGTGCTATTATAGATAGCGCAATAAATCAAAGTGCCTTGTCTGTAGGAGACCCTGGCGCATGAATCTGTGCAGTGGGAACGACCTCGGACCACCAGGGGCCGAGAAAACGACCGTCTCATGTGGCCGGACGCTCAGGGTCAGTGAAAAATCCAATATATATCTGGTGATATCTCGGGTGCTATTACAGATAGCGCAATAAATCAAAGTGCATTGTCTGTAGGAGGCCCTGGCGCATGAATCTGTGCACTGGGAACGACCTCGGACGTCCAGGGGCCTAGAAAACCACAGTCTCATGGGGCCGGACACTCAGGGTCAGGGGAAAATCCAATATATATCTGGTGATATCTCGGGTGCTATTACAGATAGCGCAATAAATCAAAGTGCATTACCTGTAGGAGGCCCTGGCGCATGAATCTGTGCAGCGGGAACGTCCTCGGACCTCCAGGGGCCGAGACAACGACCGTCTCATGGGGCCGGATACTCAGGGTCAGGGTAAAATCCAATATATATCTGGTGATATCTCGGGTGCTATTAGAGATAGCGCAATAAACCAAACTAAATTATCTGCAGGAGGCCCTGCCGCATGAATCTGTGCAACGGGAACGACCTCGTACCACCAGGGGCCGAGAAAACCACAATCTCATGGGGCCGGACACTCAGGGTCAGGGGAAAATCCAATATATATCTGGTGATATCTCGGGTGCTATTAGAGATAGCGCAATAAATCAAAGTGCATTGTCTGTAGGAGGCCCTGGCGCATGAATCTGTGCAGCGGGAGCGACCTCGGAACACCAGGGGCCGAGAAAACCACCGTCTCATGGGGCCGAACACTCAGGGTCAGTGAAAAATCCAATATATATCTGGTGATATCTCGGGGCTATTACAGATAGCGTAATAAACCAAAGTGAATTATCTGCAGGAGGCCCTGGCGCATGAATCTTTGCAGCGGGAACGACCTCCGACCACCAGGGGCCGAGTAAACCACCGTCTCATGGGGCCGGACACTCAGGGTCAGGGAAAAATCCAATATATATCCGGTGATATCTCGGGTGCTATTACAGATAGCGCAATAAACCAAAGTGAATTATCTGCAGGAGGCCCTGGCGCATGAATCTGTGCAGCGGGAACGTCCTCGGACCTCCAGGGGCCGAGACAACCACCGTCTTATGGGGCCGGACACTCAGGGTCAGGGTAAAATCCAATATTTATCTGGTGATATCTTGGGTGCTATTACAGACAGCGCAATAAATCAAAGTACATTGTCTGTAGGAGGCCCTGGCGCATGCATCTTTGCAGCGGGAACGACCTCCGACCACCAGGGGCCGAGTAAACCACCGTCTCATGGGGCCGCACACTCAGGGTCAGTGAAAAATCCAATATATATCTGGTGATATCTCGTGTGCTATTAGAGATAGCGCAATAAATCAAAGTGGATTGTACGAAGGAGGCCCTTGCGAATGAATCTGTTCAGCGGGAACGACCGCGGATCACCAGAGGCCGAGAAAACCACCGTCTCATGGCGCCGGACACTCAGGGTTAGGGAAAAATACAATATATACCTGGTGATATCTCGGGTGCTATTAGGGATAGCGCAATAAACCAAAGTGCATTGTCTGTAGGAGGCACTGGCGAATTAATCTGTGCAGCAGGAACGACCTCGGACCACCAGTGGCCGAGAAAATTACAGATATTCGGAATCCGTCACCCAAGGTCATGTAAAAATCCAGCATATATCTGGTGATATCTCGGGTACTATTAGAGATAGCGCGATAAATCAAAGTGCATTGTCTGCAGGAAGCCCTGGCGCATGATTCTGTGCAGCGGGAACGACCTCGGACCACCAGGGGCCGAGAAAATCACGTTCTCATGGAGCCGGACTGCCAGGGTCAGGGAAAAATGCAATATATATCTGGTGATATCTCGGGTGGTATTAGAGATAGCGCAATAAATGAAAGTTCATTCTCTGTAGGAGGCACAGGCGAATGAATCTGTGCAGCAGGAACGACCTCGGACCACCAGGGGCCGAGAAAACCACCGTCTCATGGGGCCGGACACTCAGGGTCAGGGAAAAATCCAATATATATCTGGTGACATCTCGGGTGCTATTACAGATAGCGCAATAAATCAAAGTGCATTGTCTGTAGGAGGCTCTGGGGCATGAATCTGTGCAGCGGGAACGACCTCGGACGACCAGGGGCCGAGAAAACCACCGTCTCATGGGGCCGGACATTCAGGGTCCGGGGAAAATCCAATATATATCTGGTGATATCTCGGGTGCTATTAGAGATAGCGCAATAAATCAAAGTGCATTGTTTGTAGGAGGCCCTGGCGCATGAATCTGTGCAGCGGGAACGACCTCGGAACACCAAGGGCCGAGAAAACCACCGCCACATGGGGCCGGACACTCAGGGTCAGGGGAAAATACAATATATATCTGGTGATATCTCGGGTGCTATTAGAGATAGCGCAATAAATCAAAGTGCATTGTTTGTAGGAGGCCCTGGCGCATGAATCTGTTCAGCGGGAACGACCTCGGAACACCAGGGGCAGAGAAAACCACCGCCACATGGGGCCGGACACTCAGGGTCAGTGAAAAATCCAATATATATCTGGTGATATCTCGGGTGCTATTAGAGATAGCGCAATAAACCAAAGTGAATTATCTGCAGGAGGCCCTGCCGCATGAATCTGTGCAACGGGAACGACCTCGGACCACCAGGGACCGAGAGAACCACAGTCTCATGGGGCCGGACACTCAGGGTCAGGGGAAAATACAATATATATCTGGTGATATCTCGGGTGCTATTAGAGATAGCGCAATAAATGAAAGTGCCTTGTTTGTAGGAGGCCCTGGCGCATGAATCTGTGCAGGGGGAACGACCTCGGAACACCAGGGGCCGAGAAAACCACCGCCACATGGTGCCGGACACTCAGGGTCAGTGAAAAATCCAATATATTTCTGGTGATATCTCGGGTGCTATTACAGATAGCGCAAGAAATCAAAGCGCATTGTCTGTAGGAGACCCTGGCGCATGAATCTGTGCAGCGGGAGCGACCTCGGAACACCAGGGGCCGAGAAAACCACCGTCTCATGGGGCCGAACACTCAGGGTCAGTGAAAAATCCAATATATATCTGGTGATATCTCGGGTGCTATTACAGATAGCGTAATAAACCAAAGTGAATTATCTGCAGGAGGCCCTGGCGCATGCATCTTTGCAGCGGGAACGACCTCCGACCACCAGGGGCCGAGTAAACCACCGTCTCATGGGTCCGCACACTCAGGGTCAGTGAAAAATCCAATATATATCTGGTGATGTCTCGTGTGCTATTAGAGATAGCGCAATAAATCAAAGTGCATTGTACGAAGGAGGCCCTTGCGAATGAATCTGTTCAGCGGGAACGACCTCGGATCACCAGAGGCCGAGAAAACCACCGTCTCATGGCGCCGGACACTCAGGGTTAGGGAAAAATACTATATATACCAGGTGATATCTCGGGTGCTATTACGGATAGCGCAATAAACCAAAGTGAATTATCGGCCAGAGGCCCTGGCGCATCAATCTGTGCAGCAGGAACGACCTCGGATCACCAGGGTCCGAGAAAACCACCGTCTCATAGGGCCGGACACTCAGGGTCGGGGAAAAATCCAAAATATATCTGGTGATATCTCGGGTGCTATTAGAGATAGCGCAATAAATCAAAGTGCATTGTCTGTAGGAGGCCCTGGCGAACGAATCTGTGCAGCAGGAACGACCTCGGACCACCAGTGGCCAAGAAAATTACAGATCATCGGAATCCGTCACCCAAGGTCATGTAAAAATCCAGCATATATCTGGTGATATCTCGGGTGCTATTAGAGATAGCGCAATAAATCAAAGTGCATTCTCTGTAGGAGGCACAGGCGAATGAATCTGTGCAGCCGGAACGACCTCGGACCACCAGGGACCGAGAAAATCACCTTCTCATGGAGCCGGACACTCAGGGTCAGGGGAAAATCCAATATATATCTGGTGATATCTCGGGTGCTATTACAGATAGCGCAATAAATCAAAGTGCATTGTCTGTAGGACGCCCTGGCGCATAAATGTGGCCAGCGGGAACGACCTCGGACCACCAAGGGCCGAGAAAACCACCGTCTCATGGGGCCGGACACTCAGGGTCAGGGGAAAATCCAATATTTATCTGGTGATATCTCGGGTGCTATTACAGATAGCGCAATAAATCAAAGTTCATTGTCTGTAGGAGGCCCTGGCGCATGAATCTGTGCAGCGGGAACGACCTCGGACCACCAGGGTCCGAGAAAACCACAGTCTCATGGGGCCGGACACTCAGGGTCAGGGGAAAATCCAATATATATCTGGTGATATCTCGGGTGCTATTAGAGATAGCGCAATAAATCAAAGTGCATTGTCTGCAGGAGGCCCTTGCGAATGAATATGTGCAGCGGGAACGACCTCGGATCCCCAGGGGCCGAGAAAACCACCGACACATGGGGCCGGACACCCAAGGTCATGTAAAAATCCAGCATATATCTGGTGATATCTCGGGTGCTATTACAGATAGCGGAATAAACCAAAGTGAATTGTCTGTAGGAGGCCCTGGCGCATGAATCTGGGCAGCGGGAACGACCTCGGACCACCAGGGGCCGAGAAAACCGCCGTCTCATGGGGCCGGACACTCAGGGTCAGGGGAAAATCCAATATATATCTGGTGATATCTCGGGTGCTATTAGAGATAGAGCAATAAACCAAAGTGAATTATCTGCAGGAGGCCCTGGCGCATGCATCTGTGCAGCGGGATCGACCTCCGACCACCAGGGGCCGAGTAAACCACCGTCTCATGGGGCCGGACACTCAGGGTCAGGGAAAAATCCAATATATATCCGGTGATATCTCGGGTGCTATTAGAGATAGCGCAATAAACCAAAGTGAATTGTCTGTAGGAGGCCCTGGCGCATGAATCTGGGCAGCGGGAACGACCTCGGACCACCAGGGGCCGAGAAAACCGCCGTCTCATGGGGCCGGACACTCAGGGTCAGGGGAAAATCCAATATATATCTGGTGATATCTCGGGTGCTATTAGAGATAGCGCAATAAATCAAAGTTCATTACCTGTAGGAGGCCCTAGCGCATGAATCTGTGCAGCGGCAACGACCTGGCACCACCAGGGGCCGAGAAAACCACCGTCTCATGGGGCCGGACACTCTGGGTCAGGGAAAAATCCAATATATATGTGGTGATATCCCGGGTGCTATTACAGATAGCGCAATAGATCAAAGTGCATTGTCTGTAGAAGGCCCTGGCGCATGAATCTGTGCAGCGGGAACAACCTCGGACCACCAGGGGCCGAGAAAACCACAGTCTCATGGGGCCGGACACTCAGGGTCAGGGCAAAATCCAATATATATCTGGTGATATCTCGGGTGCTATTACAGATAGCGCAATAAATCAAAGTGCATTGTCTGTAGGAGGCCCTGGCGCATGAATCTGTGCAGCGGGAACGTCCTCGGACCTACAGGGGCCGAGACAACCACCGTCTCATAGGGCCGGACACTCAGGGTCAGGGTAAAATCCAATATATATCTGGTGATATCTCGGGTGCCATTAGAGATAGCGCAATAAACCAAAGTGAATTATCTGCAGGAGGCCCTGGCGCATGAATCTGTGCAGCGGGAACGTCCTCGGACCTCCAGGGGCCGAGACAACCACAGTCTTATGGGGCCGGACACTCAGGGTCAGGGTAAAATCCAATATTTATCTGGTGATATCTCGGGTGCTATTACAGATAACGCAATAAATCAAAGTGCATTGTCTGTAGGAGGCTCTGGCGCATGAATCTGTGCAGCGGGAACGACCTCGGACCACCAGGGTCCGAGAAAACCACCGTCTCATGGGGCCGCACACTAAGGGTCAGTGAAAAATCCAATATATATCTGGTGATATCTCGGGTGCTATTAGAGATAGCGCAATAAATCAAAGTGCATTGTCTGTAGGAGACCCTGGCGCATGAATCTGTGCAGCGGGAACGACCTCGGACCACCGGGGTCCGAGAAAATCACAGTCTCATGGGGCCGGACCCTCAGGGTCATGGGAAAATCCAATATATATCTGGTGATATCTCGGGTGCTGTTAGAGATAGTGCAATAAATCAAAGTGCATTGTCTGTAGGAGACCCTGGCGCATGAATCTGTGCAGCGGGAACGACCTCGGACCACCAGGGGCCGAGCAAACCACCGTCACATGGGGCCGGACACTCAGGGTCAGTGAAAAATCCAATATATATCTGGTGATGTCTCGGGTGCTATTACAGATAGCGCAATAAATCAAAGTGCATTGTCTGTAGGAGACCCTGGCGCATAAATCTGTGCAGCGGGAACGACCTCGGACCACCAGGGGCCGAGAAAACGACCGTCTCATGTGGCCGGATGCTCAGGGTCAGTGAAAAATCCAATATATATCTGGTGATATCTCGGGTGCTATTACAGATAGCGCAATAAATCAAAGTTCATTGTCTGTAGGAGGCCCTGGCGCATGAATCTGTGCAGCGGGAACGACCTCGGACCACCAGGGTCCGAGAAAATCACAGTCTCATGTGGCCGGACACTCAGGGTCAGGGGAAAATCCAATATATATCTGGTGATATCTCGGGTGCTATTAGAGATAGCGCAATAAACCGAAGTGTATTGTCTGTAGGAGGCCCTGGCGCATGAATCTGTGCAGCGGGAACGACCTCGGACCACCGGGGTCCGAGAAAATCACAGTCTCATGGGGCCGGACCCTCAGGGTCATGGGAAAATCCAATATATATCTGGTGATATCTCGGGTGGTGTTAGAGATAGCGCAATAAACCAAAGTGAATTATCTGCAGGAGGCCCTGCCGCATGAATCTGTGCAACGGGAACGACCTCGGACCACCAGGGGCCGAGAGAACCACAGTCTCATGGGGCCGGACACTCAGGGTCAGGGGAAAATACAATATATATATGGTGATATCTCGGGTGCTATTAGAGATAGCGCAATAAATCAAAGTGCATTGTTTGTAGGAGGCCCTGGCGCATGAATCTGTGCAGCGAGGACGACCTCGGAACACCAGGGGCCGAGAAAACCACCGCCACATGGGGCCGGACACTCAGGGTCAGTGAAAAATCCAATATATATCTGGTGATATCTCGGGTGCTATTACAGATAGCGCAAGAAATCAAAGTGCATTGTCTGTAGGAGACCCTGGCGCATGAATCTGTTCAGCGGGAACGACCTCGGACCACCAGGGGCCGAGAAAACGACCGTCTCATGAGGCCGGACGCTCAGGGTCAGTGAAAAATCCAATATATATCTGGTGATGTCTCGGGTGCTATTACAGATATCGCAATAAACCAAAGTGAATTATCTGCAGGAGGCCCTGGCGCATGAATCTGTGCAGCGGGAACGTCCTCGGACCACCAGTGGCCGAGAAAATTACAGATATTCGGAATCCGTCACCCAAGGTCATGTAAAAATCCAGCATATATCTGGTGATATCTCGGGTGCTATTAGAGATAGCGCGATAAATCAAAGTGCATTGTCTGCAGGAGGTCCTGGCGCATGAATCTGTGCAGCGGGAACGACCTCGGACCACCAGGGGCCGAGAAAACGACCGTCTCATGTGGCCGGACGCTCAGGGTCAGTGAAAAATCCAATATATATCTGGTGATATCTCGGGTGCTATTACAGATAGCGCAATAAATCAAAGTGCATTGTCTGTAGGAGGCCCTGTCGCAAGAATCAGTGCAGCGGGAACGACCTCGGACCACCAGGGGCCGAGAAAACGACCGTCTCATGTGGCCGGACGCTCAGGGTCAGTGAAAAATCCAATATATATCTGGTGATATCTCGGGTGCTATTACAGATAGCGCAATAAATCAAAGTGCATTGTCTGTAGGAGGCCCTGTCGCAAGAATCAGTGCAGCGGGAACGACCTCGGACCACCAGGGGCCGAGAAAACCACAGTCTCATGGGGCCGGACACTCATGGTCAGGGGAAAATCCAATATATATCTGGTGATATCTCGGGTGCTATTAGAGATAGTGCAATAAACCAATGTGAATTATCTGCAGGAGGCCCTGGCGCATGAATATGTGCAGCGGGAACCACCTCGGACAAGCAGGGGCCGAGAAAACGACCGTCTCATGGGGCCGGACACTCAGGGTCAGTGAAAAATCCAATATATATCTGGTGATATCTCGGGTGCTATTACAGATAGCGCAATAAATCAAAGTGCATTGTCTGTAGGAGGCCCTGGCGCATGAATATGTGCAGCGGGAACGACCTCGGACCACCAGGGGCCGAGAAAACCACAGTCTCATGGGGCCGGACACTCACGGTCAGGGGAAAATCCAGTATATATCTGGTGATATCTCGGGTGCTATTACAGATAGCGCAATAAATCAAAGTGCATTGTCTGTAGGAGACCCTGGCGCATGAATCTGTGCAGCGGGAACGACCTCGGACCACCAGGGGCCGAGAAAACGACCGTCTCATGGGGCCGGACGCTCAGGGTCAGTGAAAAATCCAATATATATCTGGTGATATCTCGGGTGCTATTAGAGATAGCGCAATAAATCAAAGTGCATTGTTTGTAGGAGGCCCTGGCGCATGAATCTGTGCAGCGGGAACGACCTCGGAACACCAGGGGCCGAGAAAACCACCGCCACATGGGGCCGGACACTCAGGGTCAGTGAAAAATCCAATATATATCTGGTGATATCTCGGGTGCTATTACAGATAGCGCAAGAAATCAAAGTGCATTGTCTGTAGGAGACCCTGGCGCATGAATCTGTGCAGCGGGAACGACCTCGGACCACCAGGGGCCGAGAAAACGACCGTCTCATGTGGCCGGACGCTCAGGGTCAGTGAAAAATCCAATATATATCTGGTGATATCTCGGGTGCTATTACAGATAGCGCAATAAATCAAAGTGCATTGTCTGTAGGAGGCCCTGTCGCATGAATCTGTGCAGCGGGAACGACCTCGGACCACCAGGGGCCGAGAAAACCACAGTCTCATGGGGCCGGACACTCATGGTCAGGGGAAAATCCAATATATATCTGGTGATATCTCGGGTGCTATTAGAGATAGTGCAATAAACCAATGTGAATTATCTGCAGAAGGCCCTGGCGCATGAATCTGTGCAGCGGGAACGACCTCGGACCACCAGGGTCCGAGAAAATCACCGTCTCATGGGGCCGCAGACTCAGGGTCAGTGAAAAATCCAATATATATCTGGTGATATCTAGTGTGCTATTAGAGATAGCGCAATAAATCAAAGTGCATTGTCCGAAGGAGGCCCTTGCGAATGAATCTGTTCAGCGGGAACGACCTCGGATCACCAGAGGCCGAGAAAACCACCGTCTCATGGCGCCGGACACTCAGGGTCAGGGAAAAATACAATATATACCTGGTGATATCTCGAGTGCTATTAGGGATAGCGCAATAAACCAAAGTGAATTATCGGCCAGAGGCCCTGGCGCATGAATCTGTGCAGCAGGAACGACCTCGGATCACCAGGGTCCGAGAAAACGACCGTCTCATGGGGCCGCACGCTCAGTGTCAGTGAAAAGTCCAATATATGTCTGGTGATATCTCGGGTGCTATTACAGATAGCGCAATAAACCAAAGTGAATTATCTGCAGGAGGCCCTGGCGCATGAATCTGTTCAGCGGGAACGACCTCGGATCACCAGAGGCCGAGAAAACCACCGTCTCATGGCGCCGGACACTCAGGGTCAGGGAAAAATACAATATATACCTGGTGATATCTCGAGTGCTATTAGGGATAGCGCAATAAACCAAAGTGAATTATCGGCCAGAGGCCCTGGCGCATGAATCTGTGCAGCAGGAACGACCTCGGATCACCAGGGTCCGAGAAAACGACCGTCTCATGGAGCCGCACGCTCAGTGTCAGTGAAAAATCCAATATATATCTGGTGATATCTCGGGTGCTATTACAGATAGCGCAATAAACCAAAGTGAATTATCTGCAGGAGGCCCTGGCGCATGAATCTGTGCAGCGGGAACGACCTCGGACCACCAGGGGCCGAGAAAACGACCGTCTCATGGGGACGGACACTCAGGGTCGGGGAAAAATCCAATATATATCTGGTGATATCTCGGGTGCTATTACAGATAGCGCAATAAATCAAAGTGCATTGTCTGTAGGAGGCCCTGGCGCATGATTCTGTGCAGCGGGAACGACTTCGGACGTCCAGGGGCCGAGAAAACCACAGTCTCATGGGGCCGGACACTCAGGGTCAGGGGAAAATACAATATATATCTGGTGATATCTCGGGTGCTATTAGAGATAGCGCAATAAATCAAAGTGCATTGTTTGTAGGAGGCCCTGGCGCATGAATCTGTGCAGCGGGAACGACCACGGAACACCAGGGGCCGAGAAAACCACCGCCACATGGGGCCGGACACTCAGGGTCAGTGAAAAATCCAATATTTATCTGGTGATATCTCGGGTGCTATTACAGATAACGCAATAAATCAAAGTGAATTGTCTGTAGGAGACCCTGGCGCATGAATCTGTGCAGCGGGAACGACCTCGGATCACCAGGGTCCGAGAAAACCACCGTCTCATGGGGCCGGGCACTCAGGGTCGGGGAAAAATCCAAAATATATCTGGTGATATCTCGGGTGCTATTAGAGATAGCGCAATAAATCAAAGTGCATTGTCTGTAGGAGGCACTGGCGAATGAATCTGTGCAGCAGGAACGACCTCGGACCACCAGTGGCCGAGAAAATTACAGATATTCGGAATCCGTCACCCAAGGTCATGTAAAAATCCAGCATATATCTGGTGATATCTCGGGTGCTATTAGAGATAGCGCGATAAATCAAAGTGCATTGTCTGCAGGAGGCCCTGGCGCATGAATCTGTGCAGCGGGAACCACCTCGGTCCACCAGGGGCCGAAAAAACCACCGTCTCATGTGGCCGGACACTCAGGGTCAGTGAAAAATCCAATATATATCTGGTGATATCTCGGGTGCTATTACAGATAGCGCAATAAATCAAAGTGCATTGTCTGTAGGAGACCCTGGCGCATGAATCTGTGCAGCGGGAACGACCTCGGACCACCAGGGGCCGAGAAAACGACCGTCTCATGTGGCCGGACGCTCAGGGTCAGTGAAAAATCCAATATATATCTGGTGATATCTCGGGTGCTATTACAGATAGCGCAATAAATCAAAGAGCATTGTCTGTAGGAGGCCCTGTCGCAAGAATCAGTGCAGCGGGAACGACCTCGGACCACCAGGGGCCGAGAAAACCACAGTCTCATGGGGCCGGACACTCAGGGTCAGGGAAAAATACAATATATACCTGGTGATATCTCGGGTGCTATTAGAGATAGCGCAATAAACCAAAGTGAATTGTCTGTAGGAGACCCTGGCGCATGAATCTGTGCAGCGGGAACGACCTCGGATCACCAGGGTCCGAGAAAACCACCGTCTCATGGGGCCGGACCCTCAGGGTCGGGGAAAAATCCAAAATATATCTGGTGATATCTCGGGTGCTATTAGAGATAGCGCAATAAATCAAAGTGCATTGTCTGTAGGAGGCACTGGCGAATGAATCTGTGCAGCAGGAACGACCTCGGACCACCAGTGGCCGAGAAAATTACAGATATTCGGAATCCGTCACCCAAGGTCATGTAAAAATCCAGCATATATCTGGTGATATCTCGGGTGCTATTAGAGATAGCGCGATAAATCAAAGTGCATTGTCTGCAGGAGGCCCTGGCGCATGAATCTGTGCAGCGGGAACCACCTCGGTCCACCAGGGGCCGAAAAAACCACCGTCTCATGTGGCCGGACACTCAGGGTCAGTGAAAAATCCAATATATATCTGGTGATATCTCGGGTGCTATTACAGATAGCGCAATAAATCAAAGTGCATTGTCTGTAGGAGACCCTGGCGCATGAATCTGTGCAGCGGGAACGACCTCGGACCACCAGGGGCCGAGAAAACGACCGTCTCATGTGGCCGGACGCTCAGGGTCAGTGAAAAATCCAATATATATCTGGTGATATCTCGGGTGCTATTACAGATAGCGCAATAAATCAAAGTGCATTGTCTGTAGGAGGCCCTGTCGCAAGAATCAGTGCAGCGGGAACGACCTCGGACCACCAGGGGCCGAGAAAACCACAGTCTCATGGGGCCGGACACTCATGGTCAGGGGAAAATCCAATATATATCTGGTGATATCTCGGGTGCTATTAGAGATAGTGCAATAAACAAATGTGAATTATCTGCAGGAGGCCCTGGCGCATGAATCTGTGCAGCGGGAACCACCTCGGACAAGCAGGGGCCGAGAAAACGACCGTCTCATGGGGCCGGACACTCAGGGTCAGTGAAAAATCCAATATATATCTGGTGATATCTCGGGTGCTATTACAGATAGCGCAATAAATCAAAGTGCATTGTCTGTAGGAGGCCCTGGCGCATGAATCTGTGCAGCGGGAGCGACCTCGGACCACCAGGGGCCGAGAAAACCACAGTCTCATGGGGCCGGACACTCAGGGTCAGGGGAAAATCCAGTATATATCTGGTGATATCTCGGGTGCTATTACAGATAGCGCAATAAATCAAAGTGCATTGTCTGTAGGAGACCCTGGCGCATGAATCTGTGCAGCGGGAACGACCTCGGACCACCAGGGGCCGAGAAAACGACCGTCTCATGGGGCCGGACGCTCAGGGTCAGTGAAAAATCCAATATATATCTGGTGATATCTCGGGTGCTATTAGAGATAGCGCAATAAATCAAAGTGCATTGTTTGTAGGAGGCCCTGGCGCATGAATCTGGGCAGCGGGAACGACCTCGGACCACCAGGGGCCGAGAAAACCACCGTCTGATGGGGCCGGACACTCAGGGTCAGGGAAAAATCAACTATATATCTGGTGATATCCCTGATGCTATTAGAGATAGCGCAATAAACCATAGTGAATTATCTGCAGGAGGCCCTGGCGTATGAATCTGGGCAGCGGGAACGACCTCGGACCAACAGGGGCCGAGAATACCACCGTCTCATGGAGCCGGGCACTCAGGGACAGGGAAAAATCCAATATATATCTGGTGATATCTATGGTGCTATTACAAATAGCGCAATAATCAAATTGCTTTGTCTGCGGGAGGCCCTGGCGCATGAATCTGTGCAGCGGCAACGACCTCGGACCACCAGGGGCTGAGAAAATCACCGTCTCATGGGGCCGGACTGTCAGGGTCAGGAAAAAATCCAATATAAATCTGGTGATATCTCGGGTGCTATTACAGATAGCGCAATAAATCAAAGTGAATTATCTGCAGGAGGCCCTGGCGCAGGAATCTGTGAAGCAGGAACGACCTCGGACCACCAGGGGCCGAGAAAACAACCGTCTCATGGGGCCGGACACTCAGGGTCAGGGAAAAATCCAATATATATTTGGTGATATCTCGGGTGCTATTACAGATAGCGCAATAAATCAAAGTGCATTGTCTGTAGGAGGCCCTGGCGCATGAATCTGGGCAGCGGGAACGATCTCGGACCACCAGGGGCCGAGAAAACCACCGTCTCATGGGGCCGGACACTCAGGGTCAGGGGAAAATCCAATATATATCTGGTGATATCTTGAACGCTATTACAGATAGCGCAATAAATCAAAGTGCATTGTCTGTAGGAGGCCCTGGCGCGTGAATCTGGGCAGCGGGAACGACCTCGGACCACCAGGGGCCGAGAAAACCACCGTCTGATGGGGCCGGACACTCAGGGTCAGGGAAAAATCAACTATATATCTGGTGATATCCCTGATGCTATTAGAGATAGCGCAATAAACCATAGTGAATTATCTGCAGGAGGCCCTGGCGTATGAATCTGGGCAGCGGGAACGACATCGAACCACCATGGGTCGAGAAAACCACCGTCTCATGGGGCCGGACACTCAGGGTCAGGGAAAAATCCAATATATATCTGGTGATATCTCGGGTGCTATTGCAGATAGCGCAATAAATCAAAGTGCATTGTCTGTAGGAGGCCCTGGCGCATGAATTTGGCCAGCGGGAACGACCTCGGACCACCAGGGGCCGAGAAAACCACAGTCTCATGGGGCCGGACACTCATGGTCAGGGGAAAATCCAATATATATCTGGTGATATCTCGGGTGCTATTAGAGATAGTGCAATAAACCAATGTGAATTATCTGCAGAAGGCCCTGGCGCATGAATCTGTGCAGCGGGAACGACCTCGGACCACCAGGGTCCGAGAAAATCACCGTCTCATGGGGCCGCAGACTCAGGGTCAGTGAAAAATCCAATATATATCTGGTGATATCTAGTGTGCTATTAGAGATAGCGCAATAAATCAAAGTGCATTGTCCGAAGGAGGCCCTTGCGAATGAATCTGTTCAGCGGGAACGACCTCGGATCACCAGAGGCCGAGAAAACCACCGTCTCATGGCGCCGGACACTCAGGGTCAGGGAAAAATACAATATATACCTGGTGATATCTCGAGTGCTATTAGGGATAGCGCAATAAACCAAAGTGAATTATCGGCCAGAGGCCCTGGCGCATGAATCTGTGCAGCAGGAACGACCTCGGATCACCAGGGTCCGAGAAAACGACCGTCTCATGGGGCCGCACGCTCAGTGTCAGTGAAAAGTCCAATATATGTCTGGTGATATCTCGGGTGCTAT